>NC_135433.1:47807765-47887765 GCF_051991255.1 Vanacampus margaritifer
TCCCCCTCTTTCTCTCTCTCTCTCATTCCTTCTTTGTACCTCTTGCCTCAATCTCGCTCTCTCTATAGTCTCTCCCTTACTCTCTCTCCCTCCCCTATCTCATCTCTCTTTCTCTCTCTCCCGCAATCTCACTCTCTTTCCCTCTCTCTCTCTCTCTCTCCCTTCCATCTAGCTCTCTTCATCCCTCTCTCACACTCTCCTATCTCCCTCCCTCCCTCCCTCTCTTCTCTTTCCCTCTTCCTCTCCCTTCCCTCAATCTTGCTCTTGCTCTCTCTATAGTCTCTCCCTTTCTTTCTCTCGCTGTTCTCTCTCTCTCTCTCTCTCTCTCTCTCTCTCTCTCTCTTTCTCTCTCTCTCAACTTTCTCCCTTCCCTTGCTCCCTCTCTCCCCTCTATCTAGCTCTTTCTCCCTTCCACTCTGTCTCTCTCCCTCTCCTCTCTCTCTCCCTCTCCCCCTCTCCCTCTCTCTCTCTCTCCTTCACATGCCTTCTCTCTTTCTCTCCCCCCTCGCTCTCTCTCCCACGTCATGCCACTCACAGCAGCGCCTGATCCCGATCCTATCTTAGCTCCTCGTCTAGTCTCACCCACTCGCTTCCATGATGAATATAAATGATTGTTTTCCTTTTATGACTGCATTACCCAAAACACTCTAAAAGTGTTTTAGAATGCGTCATCTCGAAAGGAAAACAAATGCAGGGAAGATTTTTTTTTGGGGGGGGGGGCACAGAGACAAGGACAATTAAGAGTAAAATGAAACGCGTCTAGTTGCATGTGAACAGTCACAATGCAGCCGAGATGAAGTCGTCATCGTGATAATGAAACAAGCCCACATTCCTGCACTTAAAAACATTACAAAGTGACAAATGAGGAAGGAGGGCAAAGGGCAAAGCCGCGGGAACAAATCACTGGATGTGACGCCGAGTCCAGCACAAGCACTTTGCGTTGGCCGACTTACTAGCGGAGAGGAAATGGGAATAAAACAAGTGAGCTGCTGGTTGCAGACTGGTTGATGATGCAAATGGAAAGCATCTGCCTGCATGTTTTCCACTCTCCGTCGAAAGCAGGGGACAACAAAACGCAACGTTAAACATCCATACTTACCACGGCAAACCTTTCACGCAAACACATGACCAATTAAACATATTTTAAACAATAATCAGATCAAATTTCAGTCGTTTTCCTCCCTTCTCATGAATGAACAAAGATGTCACGCAAAGATCATCCTGAGTAGCGTAGGGGTGTTAAGTGTAATCTTCCTTCTCTTGATTTGCTCGGAAAATGGTCGGGTCCCACCCACAAGTGTAAATGTTCAAACCTGTTCAAGCTGGCATCATTAAAAAATATATTCATTGTGTGGATCGTGTGTAAGTTTGTTTTTCCATTTGTTAAAATTTAAAAATATATATATTATTATTATTATTATTATTATTATTATTATTATAATAACAGCATTTCAGTTGTCTTTCTTTCCTTGTTGTATTTTATATTTTTTCTTAGCACAAAATGAGCCGTAGAAAATAAACAACACATTTTTTAAGACTACACCATAGTCATGTTGTCAATATAACGGTGCACTCTGGAGGGATGTTCTGATGTATACAGCTGCTTACATTTGATAACAAATTCAGTGTTCTAATTTGAAAGTTGCACCTGTATGTGGAGAGGAAATACTTTTGTGTATGTTTAACTTCATGACAGAGAGAAAATTCAGCAAAAAATATTGGCAATAAATCGGCTGATTTTTACAGATTTAGATTAAGCGAGAAAAAAACGGACAATTAAATCTGCAAGCTGAATTGCTTAATTGGTCGGGCCTTAATATTCATATTTTCATCACTTAAAGTTTTATATGTTTATATGATAAAACATAAAATGTACACAATTACAGTATATTTACAATTTACAATATTAAAATTTTCAGGGACGGACGGACGGATGGACAGATAGATAGATAGATAGATAGATAGATAGATAGATAGATAGATAGATAGATAGATAGATAGATAGGACGGACGGACCGACAGACAGGTAGACAGATAGACAGACAGGTAGATAGATAGACAGACAGATGAATGAAGGTGCATGGAGGACTTTCTGAACTGACAGTCCTGGTTCTTGGTGCGACCTTGCTTCCTCAGTGTCTCCGTCCAGGACCCCAGCTGACCCCGCCGGTTGGCCTTTGTTTAGCAGACACCCCGGCCCCCTTTAATCTCGTCCAGAGATAAATCTTTCGATGGACCTGGTCCGACTCACATAAAAGTACGGCCCGGGCCGTCTCCATAGATCAACGTAATATGGCACGTTTGATGTCAGAGGTGGAAAGGGGGGGGGGGGGGGGGGGGGTCCACCAATGGCACGCGGGTGGGCCCTTGCTCTGGCTCCCAGTAACAGGGTCATCAATCCCAAAAGGACCAGAGTCCACCGTGGCGGACCACCTGCCCTCTTGACCACAGAGAGGCAAGCAGGATAACCTTGTCTGTCTGTGTCCAGACGCCCAGACGATGACACATTTCTTATACCACATACTCGCTTAAGAGGAACCATACAGACAGTATTGCAATATGGCGTCGCCCCTTGAAAAGCAAGGGAAAGAGAGCGAGCCCCGCCGCAGATAGTGAAAATCTGCAAGTCATTAACTCCCACTCACAAAGTCGTATAATTGCCTATACATTCCGCAAATAGCACTAAATGACTTTTTTCTCTTATACAAGGTAACTGTCTGATTAAATGAACTTCATAATTCTTTTTTTGGGCTTCCAAGATGCCAAAAGACAGCATACAAGTAATATTTTCTGTGAGACATGACTTTGGTCCGAGCACAAAACAGCAAATAGGTGAGTTTTTAGCAACTAATGGATGGATCTGTTGAGAGAGAGACTTAAAACTTTTTGATTTTCTAATGTAATTGCAAGAAGAACGACAAAAAAAAAATCACTTTGAATTTGATACATAAAAATAACTTTAAATGTACAAAATCACAGCATTAAACACTTTAGTCATCGCATTTTTCCGTTTTTCCATCCAAGAAACTCGGGGCTCTCAGTAGTGAACCGCCAGGCTTCCCGTTCTGTCTCTCTCTGTTGGTCATTTTTATTTTTTTATCTTTCTCTGACGAGTTGTGACAGAGAAGGCAAATTCCTTGTGTATTTTTTACATGGCCAATAAATCTGGTTCTGATTTAAGAAATCAAATGTCAAGCAAGTACATGTTGTAATGAAACAGAGATATCAAAAAATAAGGCAACAAAATGGTTTAATAACAAATAATAAGTTGAATAATTGGGTCTTGAGTAAAAACAAACAAGCAACAACCTTAATCCAAAATTTGGTAGAGGCCCCCTAGTAGTTGCAGGGGCCATTAGCAAGTTGGTTGGCTTATGTCTTGGGACAGCTTTACATCACAATATCTTTGTCTTGTGTGTGTTAAAACTTTAATGTGGACTCTTTCATTTTCAATGACGTTTAAAGACAACATTTTGCGACGTATTGTGATACATTGTGATTGTGTATTGTGATTTCCTGCCTCTAGCACAGTGTTATTTTACAAGGCTACATCGCCAACTAGAGGCCCGGCTTGCTAATTACAGCCGTCGTCTCATCACGAGCAAGACCTTTTGGAATTCACAAGGAGTTTGAATAGTAGGGGTGTGAATTGCCTCATACCTGTCGATTTGATCCATATCACGATTCATAGGTCACGATTCGATTAGATACTGATTAATCATGATATGAATCTATAAGTCGATTATTGCGAGAGAAAAAAGATTATTCAACATTTTGAAAATACTAATTAGTAGTGATAAACAAATGAAGCTTCATGAAACACTTGTGATAATGTTTGACTCCTCTAGATGGCACTCTTGGTTTAAATGGGCCAGCTAGCTAACTAGCTAAACAGCTAACCATACAGACAAACGGGCAGACGGACATATGAAGCTTCATGAAGCACCTGTGATATTTTTGACTCCTCTAGATGGCACTCTTGGTTTAAAAGCTAACCTCAAGTAAGATGTTTTGTTGAATATATCCATCAAAACTTGATGTTTAAAAATCGATTTGGCCACATATTGAATCGATACGAGAATTGCGCACGGTAATATCGCGATATATCGCCGAAACGTTTTTTTTAACACCCCTATTGAATAGATTTAGCACTTTTTCACGTCGTCGTCATCTTCACAGACTCATTTGTCACTGGACTAATTGTGAACAGGAATGATCCTTGCCACCGACTGTATAAGTGTCATCCTTAAAACTATGGCGGACTTCAGGGAGCTCTTTAGATTCCTCTGATAAGAACCCCTCCCACCCCTTCCACTCCATTTTGACAAGCCCCACACGCTGGCTCTTATCTAAAGCCTTCATCGGAGCAAGGCCGCTAATGCTGATAGATATGATCCTGCAGAAGGGAATATGCCAAAGTTCAATGACACAAATTAGAGCACTGGCATGATGATGATGATGATTGTCTGTGTGCATGTGAATCCAAGGCGAGTGCCAGCATCACCCTAAAATAGGACAGGCATTTTAATTGTTGTGCTCTGTGATGGCTCAGTACAGTTGGATTTTTTTTTTTTTTTTATAATATTTTTTACCCTCTCATAAAGCTAAACGGTGAAGCCAAAATATTAGGAACAGCCCTCAATAGAATGCAGGGCAGTTTTACACCACTGCAAACTACACAGCAACAACAATAACAATAATGATAATAATAATAATAATACTAAAAATAATAATAATAATGATAATAACATCATTATGATTGTGGAATATGAATTAAGAAGCAAAATCCACACGTTTATATATCCAAATGGAAAACATCATCATCATAGTTGCTCCACGCTCAGATTACGACCAATCATGGCTCACCTGTTTTCCGATTTTAACCATGTGACATTCGCAAGCTAAGCTATGATTGGTCTTGCCTCTGAGCAACTGCGATGTAATTTTCAGGTGACATCAAGTGGCAAAATGGCCGCCCCCCCGACATGGGTAAAAACAGATGGATTTTGATGCTTAATTCATATTCCACGGAATACTGTGAGTGGAGCCACATAGAACATATTGTAAAGAAAATGTAAATGAGCTCTTATTAGCATTCGCAAGCCTATGATGTGGCCAGTTCCTGCCATGGAGTCATTAGGCTATCCAATGGAGAGACAAGTAACTTGAGTGCTGCAACTAGTACAATGTTATAATGTAACTATTTTAATGTTAAAAGCCTGTTTGTTTATTTTTCTAATTGAATTACAAACAGCCCCCAGCTCACTTTTGACCCTAACGAAGACAAGCGTTCTAGAAGAAAAAAAGTGACATTTTACTGCATCTGATTGCTTCAAGTAAATGAGAAATTCCAATTTTGCTGTTATGTTTAAAGCTCTTTAGGGTCACAGGTGTGCTGCAGGTGAGCCCAGCTGACATTGGCTGAGAGACACCTACAGACAAACGAGCATTCACACTCACATTAAACAATAAGTTCAATTTGTCTTCAATGAAACTTAATATCTGCCGTTTTCATCTAATAATAATAATACAGCGTGACGATATATACACATTGCATCTCCATCTTGATGGTCTGAGCATATTGGGTCCTGTATCCTCCCAAAGGGCCCATTAGGGAAAAGTGAGTCATGCACGCTGGTTGTTTTGTGAGCTTTAATGCTGTTACAAGTGCCACACTGGCAGTATCATGTGCAGCACGCCTCACAATGAGCTGCTCGAGGAGGAAACTCCGCACAAACACCGGAAGCTGAGCGTTTCTCTGCTGCGCTGGGACGCTCACGTTAACTTTTTGACATCATGTTGCCCCCCCAAAAAAGGCAACGACATTGCACACAGTATAGCTGCGGTGAATTGGAAATCTTGTTTTTTTTTTTACGCTAGAAGTGCACTAGAGGTAACTGTTATAAACGAAACTGCGGTTGACACACGAAAGTTGCAGTGCTGCGTGGGAGTGTTGTAAACTTGTGCAACAGCAGCACCTATTGGTCAAGATTGTTAGTTTCAGCCTTTGCGAACAGGGCAATGTGTTCAAAATTCAAAAGGGGGCACATAGAACGTTTTTTATCTCATTGTCAATGAGTATGAATTTGATTTTGCGTATACCCGTATGTTGTATGTCAATCTCATGGGTAAAAATAAATAAATATCCAATGTTATGTCTGGGGCGTCAAAGATGTTCGTGGATGTATTCTCTGGAAAATGTGGTTGAAATTAAAGTATTTTTTTTTTTAAAGTTTAAATATAGCTTTTTACTAACATGGATTATGTTTTTTTTTTTAAACAGCAAAGTGGGAACCAAATTATTTTTCTTATTATTATCATTATTATTATTGTTAAAAAGAACCTCATCATGAAATCAAAATTCAACTTCCATAATTTTATTGCAAATTAAAGAATCTTGTCTAGTTAATGGCCCCGACTTCCTACTACTACGTTTCGCTTCAACGGGCAGAATGAATGCATGAGTTAACGAGTTCATGAATGAATGAATGAATGAATAAATAAATAAATAAAATTTGAAATAATTAGAATAATGATAACCCGTGGGTAGTAGGTGATGTCTGGTCTGTGCTGGATTTCACTTTTCTTTGATCCTTCCTCGGGTCTCCTGAAAACTTCACGACTCTAGCTGGATTCTGAAGTATTCGGTTTAGGTGAACGGTATAGGATTTTTAATAGGTTTCAGGTGAATTAGTGAGCACACACTCACGCACGCACATATGCACACACACGTCCACACATGCACATACTCACGCACATAAAAAAAAAGAGAGAAAAAAGAGAGAGCGCAATGATGATGACATGTCGAATCGGTAAGATATTAAAAAGAAAAGAATAATGATAATAAAAATATTTATTTTAGTATAATTATTTAAATCGTTATTAAATGATATACATATAATACAAATTAAAAAATGTGGTGACAAAAAAACAATAGCAGTAAGAAATAGCAGTAGTAATAATAATAATAATAATAATATAATTATAGTATAATCATTATTAGTCATTGTAAATAATTCAGTATTATGATATGTTTAAAATGCTAAATGGCAAACAATAATAAATCATAAAACATAAATGGAATCAACTGTTTTGAATTTATTATTTTTCATTGTGATTAAATAAATCCATTCCTGAGTCAAATGACGTCTGCTCGGTTGTACCACCAGAGGGCGTCCGTGAGCATATTTGCAAAGCCGCAATAGAACACTATCCCCTTCCGGCCACTAGGGGGCATTATTGCACAACACACAACTTATTCTCCTCCGCCTATTGCCTATTGTGCTGTGTTAACAAGTGTGCCAGGCAGTAGCTCACAGTCGTACTTTTTGGTGCAAAACACTCGTGTAGTGTGTACTTGTTCTCAACAGCCAGGAAAAGGGTGGGGAAAAAAAGCTGGCGCCTGATTGGTCCAAACGTTCTCTTTTGCTGCCACAATACTGCAACCACGTGACCTGGCTGTTTTCAACCCACTTCCACGCGTGCAGATAAAAAGACGAAGAGTGTACATCGGCGTTTTACACCCACCCAAGCACAGTATATTTTTAGACACACTTCGATGCATCCTAGGTGAGGAGGAAGAGGTGCTGGAGGTGGAGGGAGGAGAAGCATGGCGGCGGCCGCGAGCAGCAGCAGCCCCTCCGCGGCCACGGCCACGCTTCTGCACGGCCACCGCATCAACAACTCGCAGACGCGGAAACGCATCGACCCGAGGCGGAGGCAAGCGGCGCTCTCCTTCCTCACCAACATCTCCCTGGATGGACGACCCGTGCAGGACGAGCGCCAAGAGGTCCACAATGTCGCCGAAGGAGGAGAGTCGGAAGCTCGGGGTTGCGTGGTGGTGGAGCGAGCCACCTCCGTCTCCTCCAACTCCTCCTCGGCTGCCGCTCTTGCCGCGGCCGCGACCGCCTTGGCCAACCAGGCTCTCCTGGCGAGTAGCCGAACCAGCTCGGTCGCTTCGGCCGCATCCGTTGCTCCAGAACCCGCCGATGTTGAACCGTTGACTCCGGCGTTCGCTCCTCCGGCGCCCGCGTTCGGTTCGCCTCTGTCGGCTCTAGGCGCCTCGGCCCGGGGCAGACTGCAGACGTACACTCCGGGAGTCGCACCCGCGGCGTACTCCAGGCAAGGATCCCAGAACTACGGCGTGGAGGGCGGACAGGTAGCCAACTCTGCCATAGAGCTGCAGCGGTCGAGGTAAACTCACACAACTTTTGGCCTGATAAATTGATAATATCCATGAACGAAAAAGTAATACAGTGGACCCCCGCATACTCGCGGTTCGGTACTCGCGGATATGCAGATTTTGTCTCAATATTTTTAAAGTGTTTGTTTAGCTTTTGTTTTGTTACGTGCTTTTGATAGAAAAATAGCAACGTGTCGAATCGATTAACTACACAAATATTACAACATAGGGTTTAATAAAATGTAATTACTGTATGTTGGGACAAGCCGAAACTTACATAACAACAGTGGCTGTTTTGTCAATTGGTGCATAATGAAGGTGGCTACTCTTTTCCTATATTCATGGTTATTTACCAGTTACTCTGAACTGAAACACACCCCACACTCCCAAAAAATGTACATGAATGTTTACTTTAGGCATCATGATGTAAATCATTGCTGTTTGTTTGGGGGAAATTGCGCCCCCCTTGTGGAGACATTATAAGGGGTCTTCAAGGATTCTAGCACTCAAGTGATTTATTTGCTGGCGGATGTGAAGTAAGCTAGTTGTAGAAAATGACAGTGTATGTTCTTGCTTTTTCTTTTTCTTTTTGAGGGGGTAAAGGAGGAAGGGGGGTCTTGCAATGTGTGCCAAGCTAGGACCGCCACTGAAGTCCAAAGTTCACTCCTTGGATTGCTACTCTGGTTTTACAACTGTTAGCTTCCAAACTGCTAGCGGTTAAAAGGGTTAGCAGCTAGCTAGTCTCCCTAGCCATATGTAATGCAAAGTATGTATATGGGTAATGTAATGTTAATTGGTAAGCTTCAGTGCTTGTTCGTATTAGCCACCATGCTATAACTGTTAGCATCAAAATCAACTTTTATTTGAAATACAACCAGACCGTTTCCTTGTCTCTCCCCTTGTGAAGTCAGTTTCTTGTGTTGGAGCGTACCTTTTTCAGTTTAATTATTTGAAGTCCGAAACATGACACACACCTGCTCCATTTCAACGTGATGTAACCGTACACCCTCGTTCACCTCCGACATCCTCTCCTTATGGATGTCTATTTTTTGGTTCCCTTTTATTGACTGGTGACGGGGCAGCTGTCACCAACAGTTGTGTGCTGCTTCTCAATGGCAGAACCTTCTGCTGCAAGGTCCTCTCGAAGACCGGAACTTTCCTCCCCGACCTTCTAATGCACTTGACGCTGCTATCTCACTCGTAAAAGGAGTTTGGAATTTAAAACGGTTCCTGGTTATCTCAATAACATGCCTGACATGCTCCAATCCCATCCGACGATCCCAAGGATCAATACGACACTTGACACACATAATTTGTTGTGGCATGCGAGTGATAGACTGTACACTCCGCCCCATACTGCAGGGCCAATGGTATGCCTAGCTTGTGTCACCATGACGACAAGAGGCAGAGCAAGGGGATCGAACAAGGGAAGCATCTTTTACTTGTGGAAGCAGAGCCTGGAGTGTGGTGGAAAAAAAAACAAGCCCCACTAAAGCATTTTCACTCATGGAGGCAGCACTTCATACACAGCACAGTGTGTATGTGGCGTGTGTGAGATTTTTTTTATTTTTATGGCGCCCACATCAGTGATACGTACATATGCTTAAAAATAAATGAAATGGTAACGTTTTCACTATTGCCTTTGATTTATGACACGTCACCACATTTAAAACCAAATATTATTTCAAATGATTTTATTATTATAATTTAGAATATATAGAAATTAGAAAATATAAAAAGTGAGAAACTTACAGTGTATTTCTTTAATGCACGTTATATTAAAATAAACACATTATTATCATTCACAATGTTGATAAGCAGATACAAAGAAGCTGAAGTTTAATATGGCATGAGAAAATGCTGAGTTTATGGAGTATTAATAATAACAAGAATAAAGACGTGTATTTCAACACTGATGTAAAGTTTAAAAAAAAAGTGTTGTATTTTTAAAACAATTTGAATATAAACACAAACAACTATGATTAAAATTCTGATATTGAATAGGTTAAAAGAGTAAAATTTTGATTGGCTACTGACAGCAGGAAAAATGTTAGCTAGTCAGCTATAAATGCACCAGAATATAAACATTATCACTACTACATTATTTGTAATCATATTAATTGGAAATTTACATTTGAATCTGTTAGATTTTCAATTTGAACAATTAATGGTAATAACTGTTTAAATACAATTATATTTTTCCTGGTTTTGTGGCGCCCGCTAAAGCCACGGCGTCATTAGCATTAGCCCGCATTGCCTATGGGCGAGCTAGCGCTGAAAGTGGCTTTGAATTTTTACCTAGCTTAGCATAGCAGTGAACGGTAACAAAATAACAGTTTTAATATTATTATATTTTTCCCAGTTTTGTGGCGCCCCCCTAAAGCCACGGCGTCATTAGCATTAGCCCGCATTGTCTATGGGCGAGCTAGCTCTGAAAGTGGCTTTGGATTTTCACCTAGCCTAGCATAACAGTGAGCGGTAACAAAGTGTAATGGTAATAACTGTTTTAATATTATTATATTTTTCCCGGTTTTGTGGCGCCCGCTAAAGCCATGGCGTCATTAGCATTAGCCTGCATTGCTTATTGGCGAGCTAGCGCTGAAAGTGGCTTTGGATTTTTACCTAGCCTAGCATAACAGTGAACGGTAAGAAAATAACAGTTTTAATATTATTATATTTTTCCCAGTTTTGTGGCGCCCGCTAAAGCCACTGCGTCATTAGCATTAGCCTGCATTGCTTATTGGCGAGCTAGCGCTGAAAGTGGCTTTGGATTTTTACCTAGCCTAGCATAACAGTGAACGGTAACAAAATAACAGTTTTAATATTATTATATTTTTCCCAGTTTTGTGGCGCCCGCTAAAGCCACTGCGTCATTAGCATTAGCCCGCATTGCTTATAGGCGAGCTAGCTCTGAAAGTGGCTTTGGATTTTTACCTGGCCTAGCCTAACAGTGAGCGGTAACATAGTAAGAAAATAACTATTTTAATATTATTATATTTCTCCTGGTTTTGTGGCGCCCGCTAAAGCCACGGCGTCATTAGCATTAGCCTGCATTGCTTATTGGCAAGCTAGCGCTGAAAGTGACTTTGGATTTTTACCTAGCCTAGCATAACAGTGAACGGTAACAAAATAACAGTTTTAATATTATTATATTTTTCCCAGTTTTGTGGCGCCCGCTAAAGCCACTGCGTCATTAGCATTAGCCCGCATTGCTTATAGGCGAGCTAGCTCTGAAAGTGGCTTTGGATTTTTACCTGGCCTAGCCTAACAGTGAGCGGTAACATAGTAAGAAAATAACTATTTTAATATTATTATATTTCTCCTGGTTTTGTGGCGCCCGCTAAAGCCACGGCGTCATTAGCATTAGCCTGCATTGCTTATTGGCAAGCTAGCGCTGAAAGTGGCTTTGGATTTTTACCTAGCCTAGCATAACAGTGAACAGTAACAAAATAACAGTTTTAATATTATTATATTTTTCCCAGTTTTGTGGCGCCCGCTAAAGCCACGGCGTCATTAGCAATAGCCTGCACTACCTATAGGCGAGCTAGCTCTGAAAGTGGCTTTTAACCCAGCCTAGCGTAACAATAACAGTGAGCAATAAAGTGTACCATATCTCTAAGCAAATGAAAAAATAAAAGACCACTACACAATGTAATGTATGAAGTGCATCACTCCAATAGAGCCATGTTCCAGCATTCTGCACACATTTCTGTACAGTGCTGGTTTGTTTTCCACAAGGCCAGCTGGTAGTAGAAACGTGTCCAGAGGTGCCAGACTCGCTCGCTCTCTCTCTCACTCCCCCCTCCTTCCACTTCCTCTCTCAGGGGCCTCACAGACACTCTCTCCCCTCAGACTTGTTCTTGGCCTCCGGCCTCGCTTCCATTTAGGAAGTCGCAGAGCGGCAGCCAGAATAGACGAGGAGCACAGAAAGCAAGAGACTAATGGTTGGTTGACTTCACACCTCTCGCCGTCTGCTAGCTTGGGTGTCGTTTTGACACTACATTATTTGTGTTTTTAAAACACGTGGGGGCTTAAAAGTTACGGTTCCCGCGGTCGTCCATGTTGTGGTTGGTCTCAAATGTGGATGTGAGGTGCGATGGCGCTGAGGTCATGCTTGGCATATCAGGGGTAGATTACATAAGAACACTCCAGGATGCTTCTGTTGGTGAGTGAACCCAACCTAAACATGACCATTATGTGCTTGTGTAGTATACTGGACTATCCCAATTTTTATTTTTTTTTAGCGTTTACTCAATTGTGAAAATCTGTCTGTGGCATTATAACAGCACAGTTGATCCCCACATAATTCAAGGATAAGTAATTTTCTCAATATTATACAATTAACCCATTCACTGCCATTGACGGCTATAGACGTCAAAAATTTATTTCAACTATTTCTATTAGTTTAACATATTTTTCCACTTTTGTTAACAAGAGTAAGAAAACAAATATTATACATTTAGACCAGATATAAAATTTGCGATTAATCATGAGTTAATTATTGAAGTCATGCGATTAATTATAATAAAAACAAATTAATCGCCTGACGCCCTAATTTTATTATTTATTTTTTATATTTTTTTATTAGCATTTACTCAATTGTGAAAATCTGTCTGTGGCATTATAACAGCACGGTTGACCCCCACATAATTCTGAGATAAGTCATTTTCTCAATATTATACAATTAACTCATTCACTGCCATTGACGGCTATAGACACAACTCAGGTTGTGTTTGAGCAATAAACATAACCACATGCATTAATGTAAAGCATTTAATAAATGTTTGCGTATGACATTCAGAATATTTGTTCATGTCAAACTATTGGGTTATTTTTCCCCCCTAGTTTAAATTATGCAAGTAATTAACTGATTAGAAAAAGAAGAGGATACGCACGCGTGTGCAGTGGATCAAAAAAATTTGAAGACGTCCTCGTAACATTAAAGGGACACTTGACTCATTGAAAGTTAATATTTGGACAAAATATTAACGTTTTACTGCTGAAAATGTCTCAATGAGTCAAGTGTCCCTTTAAATGTTGAAAGGATTAACACATAACGGGGTGCTTTTTAAATTTGGCGGGCAATTTTTATTCTCCATAAAAAGCATTTTTAATTACGCGATTAATCATGATTAATCAATATTCTAAGATGTGATTAACTCATTCACTGCCATTGACGGCTATAGACGTCAAAAATTCATTTGAACTATTTCTATTAGTTTAACATTTTTTCCCACTTTTGTTAACAAAAGTATGAAAACATAGCTTTTTTTTTTTATTAGAACAGATATAAAATTTGTGATTAATCGTGAGTTAACTAGTGAAGTCATGCGATTAATTACGTTTCAAAATTGTTATCGCCCGATGACTCTAATTTTTAATAATCTTTTTTTTTACAAAAAAACATTATTAAAATAAAAAAATAACTACATGTTTTTTTGTTTGTTTTTTAAGAAAAGATTATTAAAAATTAGGGGCATCAGGTGCAAATTTGTAATCGTAATTAATCGCATGACTAGTTAACTCACGATTAATCACAAATTTCATATTTATAAAAAAATAAAAATAAAATTACATTCTAAAAATTCTAGGTTTTCAAACTCTTGTTGGGATGAAAAAATGGGAAAAAAATGTTAAACTCATAAAAATAGTTCAAATGAATTTTTGACGTCAATGGCAGTGAATGAGTTAATCTGATTACAAATTGTAATCGATTGACAGCTCTCGTATTTATGTACCTAATCTCTGTAGGAAAGTATAGCATGAAGCGGCATTAATGTCAGACTGGATCAGTGAACGAGTGTCCCGCTGCTGTGTTATTGTTTAAAAGATGTTTGGCGTGAAGCGCACGTCCCGCAGCCTGTTTGCTGGTGCAAAGTCCTCACTGGGTCGTGCGGTGTCAACAACACACTCAAGCTCGATCCTCTTTTTGTTTTGTTTTTCACTGTTAAAGGATGGATTAAAAGGATCATTTTAACTTCAAGACTACTCTGATAAATATGATGAAGGAATCCCGACTGTAATGACAAGTTTGCTCTATATTGTTTATTTGGTTGTAACTAACATAACTAAGAGATTCATTTTTCAAAAATCATTTCCAGTTTAATACATTTTTGTAGAAACTTTCACCAGACGCATTCAAGAGTTTTGATCGTCTCCAGAAAAAATAAAAAAAGTTTTGATCGTCCCTTTAGGAACGGTACAGAGACTTACCTTGCTTTTATTATTGCCGTTTGACATCCAAATAAAGTTTCTACAAAAATGTATTAAACTGGAAATGATTTTTGAAAAATGAATCTCATAGTTATGCCATTAACAACCAAATAAATAACATAGAGCAAACTTGTCATGACAGTCGGGGTTCCTTTTAAATTACCATCATTTCCCTCCTTATTCGATTCATGAAGCACAATTCTTCATTTTACACTTTATTCTAACGTTTTCTGTTTCTAGAAAATTCTGTTTAGAGAACGTATAGGAAATGCCGCCACCTTGAACGAACCCTGACGTCAAATCAACATTTGTCAGCATCGCGATGTCCACGAGACTGCGACATAACAAAATGTGAAAAAAAGTGGGACGCTTAAATGCTAACGCCGGGCAAATATGATCAAAGCGGCGTATGATGCTGTTTGTTTCCTTGTGTCAACACTGATCTCACTCCATCTACTTGGCTAGAGTGAGCCTAAAACCTCAGGAGACCCTCCAGAACAGAGACATCTTTTGTTGATCTCCGTCGCCGATTAAGCACACGCTCGTCGGGAAGACGACGTTAGCCCGGTTAAGTGTCCGCCGCAGCTTGCGTGGATGCCATAAGCATCACATGACACTTGGAGTTGTTTGAATAGAATAGTGTGTGCGGGAATTAATATCATGTAACTATTCACACCTTTCACACATTTACAGATTCAAGTTTTTTCCTGTGGAATCGAACTAAGAACTTTTAGCTAACCTAAAAAAATTTTTTTTTTACAATAATATGTTCTATGCGGCCCCACTAGTCTAAATTTGGTATTCTGGTTAATATTCTGTTAGTTAATATGAGTTAAGCAGCAAAATCCATTTGTTTTTATCAGTATCAGAAGGTGGCCATTTTGCCACTTACTGTCAACCTTAAGATGACATCATAGTTACTCGGTGAAAGGAAGCTCTCCGCTCATTGAAAAGCATTGGACTTTGGATCGTTGTAATTTGATTTACGAGGATAGTTTTGATTTCAAAATGTGATTAAATGTTGTTTGACTACTATAACTATTAAGATGTGCCAAAAAATTGATTCTCATAAGAATTGCAATTCTCATTTAGTACGATTCAGAATTGATTTTATTGAAAAAATGTTATACGGTCTTGCCTTTGTTTGTGTGTGCCTTTATTGGGAGAGCTGTTCATGTTGTACCCGATTTGGCCACTTAGGGCCAGTGTGGTTCCACTTGGTCTGATACACTGTTAAGTTGCAGCCACATTAGAGAGGAGAAGGAAAAAGTCACGACCAAGTTATTCCAATAAAAGTTTTTTTTTTTGCAGCATTGAGCCATTCTTTTGAGTGATAAAAGTGCCGCAAGTAGCGCGCTAGTTAGCATTAGCGAGTCGATCATTCCGATTCCTTGAGCATCTATAAATTGAAGCAAAAATCATTGGCAATCAAATCATTTTGAATCAAATCGCACACCCAAAAAAATCGGAATCGAATCGTGAGACACTCAAAGATTCCCACCCCTAGTAACTATCTGCCTGGTTTGTATGCTAGTCGCAGGCAAAAGTAATAAATAAATAAACAAATACGCTGTTTGTTTCCCCCCGAAATATTAGAACAGCATGGAGTGGATGTTCGGGAATGTCAATATTTAAAAAATGAGAGTATCTATGTAGCATTGGATCAGAAATGTAAGAAGTAGCAACATTCACGCTAGCTAGCACCCAAAAAAATCCACAAGCTGGTTATCGTAGGTGTAAATTAATGTAAGATTAGTTATTCTATTTGAATTGGGATTGAACTAATAATACAGGCAATACTAAACATTTTTGGGAGGGTTGACAATTGCTTGTGGATTTCTGCGCTATTCCTGTCAGGACTTCCTAATCCGTGGCTGCGCATCTTAGCCTGTGGCTAGTGGACGTCACATCGTTTGTTTCCGAAAAAGACTAATTGTTGATGCCGCACTTTCCAAAAAAGAAAACTGTTGTAAAACAGCTGCTTCTTCTTTTTTTTCTTCTTTTTTTAACTATTACACGGTTAGTAGATTTGAATGTGATTTGGTCCAAAGACTTTGGGCGAGTAGTCAGTTGACTTTTTTTGGGGGGGTACGGACGCACTTAACACTCACTCGCGAGTCTGCTGCTTAAGCGGGTAGCGCGGCCATGCAGCCACCGTGTGAGAAATGAAGGTTGCTTGTGACTAAATGTGTTCCGTGACCAGTTTTGTGTTGATTCTGGTTTATTTGTCACCATTTAAGCGCCGCTCATTAACATACGCTCAGCTATTGTTGTAGTTGATTACTGTGAAGTAGATAAGTGACCGTTCACGTTCACCGTTTTTTTTGTTTTCACACAGTGGATGTTGCTTAAGGTCCCGGTTGAAGGCACGGCCATTTCTTTGCTATGTCAGTTGGATTTTGAAGTATTTGTAGAAATTGTAGCCACTTTTCACAATCTTTTTCAAAGCGTTTTCTTATCAGGATCCATTTACATTTTGAAATAAAGTAAACCCCACTTCATTGTGGGCACTGAGTTCACAGTCCTGCTATTAAGCAGATTATTTATTTTATTTTATACAATTTAAACTATTTTGTTTTGCCTCTATTTATTTTCTGTGTAATTCCACTGTCAGCCTTTAGATGGTGGCACACAATTTAGTCTGACACTGTAAATTTGAGTAAAGAAGAAGAGTGGAAGCAGAAGTACAGCATTTTGGATCAGACATTGCTGACGATTATTGAATGTAAAGTCCTCTTTAATTCTGCTTTTTATGCCTACAGAAACTAATATGACAGCTGTAGGTTCTAGGGCTGGGTATTGATTAAAATGTCCCCAATCGAATTGATTTCGATTCACAAGAGTTCAGTTCGATTCGATTTAGATGTTTTCCGATTTGATTATCTTCAGTTCAATTAAATTTTGATTAATTATGGAACATCAATTCTTCTTAACTCATTGACTGCCATTGATGGCTATAGACGTCAAAAATTCACTTGAACTATTTCTATTTGTTTCACATTTTTCCCACTTTTGTTAACAAGAGTATGAAAACCTAGATTTTTTTTATTGTACATTTAGGACAGATATAAAATTTGTGTTAATCATGAGTTAACTAGTGAAGTCAAGCGATTAATTATGATTAAAAAATGTAATCCCTGACGCCCCTAAATTTTAATAATCTTTTCTGTTTTGCTTTTTTTTTTATATATATATAAAAAAGAAACGATTATTAAAAATAAGGGGCTTAATTTTTTTTCGTAATTAATCGCATGATTTCACTAGTTAACCCACAATTAATCACAAATTTTATATCTGTTCTAAATATACAATAAAAACGTGTTTCTAGGTTTTCATACTTTACACTTTTGTTAACAAGAGTATGAAAACCTAGATTTTTTTATTGTACATTTAGAACAGATATAAAATTTGTGTTAATCATGAGTTAACTAGTGAAGTCAAGCGATTAATTATGATTAAAAAATGTAATCCCTGACGCCCCTAAATTTTAATAATCTTTTCTGTTTTGCTTTTTTTTATATATATATAAAAAAGAAACAATTATTAAAAATAAGGGGCTTAATTTTTTTTCGTAATTAATCGCATGATTTCACTAGTTAACCCACAATTAATCACAAATTTTATATCTGTTCTAAATATACAATAAAAACGTGTTTCTAGGTTTTCATACTCTTGTTAACAAAAGTGGGAAAAATGCTAAACTAATAAAAATAGTTAACAATTAATTTTTGACATCTATAGCCGTCAATGGCAGTGAATGAGTTAAATATATAGGACATATCACATGACTTCAATAATTAATAATAATTAACTCACGATTAATCACAAATTTTATATCTGTTCTAAATGTTCAAAAATATATATTTTTTTAGGTGTTTATACTCTTATTAACAAAAGTGGAAAAAGTGGAAAACTAAGAGAAATTGTTCAAATGAATTTTTGACATCTATAGCCGTCAATGGCAGTGAATGATTTAAAGACCTTTTAAAAATGAAAGTGCCTTAAATGCTATAAAAACATATAGGCTGTATTTAAATAGGGTATTTCTAAATCACGAATCATCTTTCGATTTTTATTATTTTCTAGTGTGTTTATACATTTTTTAGCTTTTCATCTTTACTTTTCATTTTCTTTTAAATTGTATAATTTGTTGTCATAGAGCTTTTCATTGATTGTCTTCGCAGACGGCGGCTCATCTCCCAGCGTTCCTCGCTAGAAACGTTAGAGGACATCGAGGAGAACGCTCCTCTGCGCAGGTACGACCCGCGGTACACTTTGAGCAACACTTTAGTCAAAAACAAAAACACTCCCATCTTTTTTTTCTTCTCCCACCTCAGGTGCCGAACCCTGTCAGGTTCCCCTCGACCAAAGAGCTTCAAGAAGATCCACTTCATTAAGAACATGCGGCAACACGATACACGTAACGGAAGGTAAGGAAGGGAAGTCAAAAGAAGTGACGTCTTGCTCCCACTCTTGTTTGATTTGCCCTTTTTCACTTTTAGCGCTTGAGTGCAGACTTGTGATCGCAGCATGAAATCACACACCAGACCACACACACACTTAAGCTATTGTTTGGATTATTTTGGAGCATTTTGTTATCTTTGGGAGGCCTTTGAAGTTTAGAGACGAAACCCTTAAGCGGTCGACACAACAAGTCATCGGTATAGTAACAGGAGTAATCATTTTTGAATCTTTACTTCAAGTAGGAGTACCATTTTGGTACGTACATTTTGTTCTTAAAGTGACGGTTTGGTTGGTTACAGTGAGGCCCACCGCATATTAATCATGAACAAATACTGAAAATATTTTTATGAAAATAATAGCATATTTAAAAAATTGTTGGTCTTTAAAGGAATTCTTGGTCTTGTTTGGTCTTATTTTTTGTAACCATAAAAAATATATATTAATATTCTCAGGAAGATTTAAATTCTTCCTGGAGACAAATTTGTGCTCCAGTCCTAATGCACAGTAAGTAGCCCATCGCTTATGGACGACCACAACTGCCAAAGTTCAAAATAAATAAATGACTAAAAGTGAAAATAAAAACGGATATAAAAAATATAATTCGAAAATTAAATAAAAGATATATAAAAATGGAAATAAAAACAACAAAACAAAACAAACTATATATATATATATATATATATATTAGGGGTGTAAATTGCCTAGTACCTGGCGATTTAATTCGTATCACGATTCATAGGTCACGATTCGATTCGATTCGATACCGATTAATCCCATTATGAATCTATAAATTGATTATTGCGATTTTATTTATTTTTTACTCAAATTTAGAAAATACTAATCAGTAAACTTGTACATGTAAGGTTTGTATGAAAATGTATTTATTTATCTGAAAATTCAGGCTTATAACTGAGCCACTGCATTTAGCAAACAGATTGCAGTCATGTTTGAACAGCACTGAAATAAAATTTTAAGGCTTAATGTTGCATTAATATAACATTCTTCCATGCTTAATGTGTGATTTCTAACCCTAAGTAAGACGTTTTGTTGAATATTCCCATTAAAAAATGTATGTTTAAAAATCGATTCGGCCGCATATCGAATCGATTCGAGAATTGCGAGCTGTAATATCTCGATATATTGCCGAATCATTTTTTTCCAACACCCCTAATATATATATATATATATATATATATATATATATATATATATATATATATATATATACACATACATACAGTATATATGCAACTTAAAAAGTCACATTGTTTTTCGCTGCATTTTGGACTCTTGTAAAGCAGTCGGACAGGATTGGGCTTGCTTGTTGACAAGCGTTCATGCACGTAGCGGACAGTACAGTTGACAGTTGGCACCCTTCCCTCTTAGTAAATGATACCACGCTTTAAAAACAAAACAGGACCAGGACACCGGATCAAGATTTTTGATAACATTTCATATGACACAAATACGTTCAAAACATTTGGCTGAGGAAAAACACACATAAAATGCTTTTTACTTTATTGTTGGTCTTGCTTTTAATTTTCTTTGTCTGGATATTTTTTCTTTTTTAGTCCCATCAATCCAGGGTCCGACATTAAGCCTTTTTGGGTGTTGGCCTGAGCCGCTACTGGCTCCGTATATTCATCATGTAACACATTTTAGCGATGATTTCATATTTAATGTCTTCATTGACATGACTGTGTACTAGCCTGACTGAAATCCAGGCATGTGACAACACATTACATTTCATTTGATACATTTGTTTCTATCGTCATCATCTTGTTTCAGTTTAATTGTTTCCGAAATGAAAGTGCTAAGATTAAATTCCAAAATACACTTTGGGGCTGATTTTTGGTGGCAGAAAATGGCGGGTCAGGCCAGCGTCTAACAGTAGGTAGTGGCGCACTGCCCTTGGGTCATACTGTTAATGTCGAACCCTGCTATTTATTTATTAGCATGGGATAGCTAGCTTATTTAGCTTGGACTTTTTTCTTTTAAAGCTGTATTTTTCTACCCTGGTCCTGCTTTTATTTTTCCCAAAACAATTTTAAAACTTGATCTTGTGTTTTTTTATTTTTTATTATTTGTTTCTAATTATTATTATTTTTAAATTATTTAAATTGAAATAAGTTTATATTGTGTGTAGGGAATTATTTTGTTTAAATACATTTTTCAACTTATTTTTTTATACAGATACATTTTTGAGCCCTCGTTCAATTTTTTTGCTGGTCTTTTTTTTTCTTCAAAATGTTGACTTTTTAACTCATTCACTGCCATTGACGGTTTTAGACGTCAAAAAATCATTTTAACTATTTCTATTAGTTAAACATTTTTTTCTACTTTTGTATGTATGAAAATTATACATTTTATTATACATTTACAACAGATACCAAATTTGTGATTAATCAGGAGTTAACTATTGAAGTTATGCGATTAATTACGAGTAAAAAAAATTATCGCCTGACGCCCCTAACTTTTACTAATCTCGTCAGGCGATTAAATTTTTTAATTGTAATTAATCGTATTCTTCACAAGTTAACTCACGATTAATCACAAATTGTGTATCTGTTCTAAATGTACATTTTTATACTCTTGTTAACAAAAGTGGAAAAAAATGTTAAACTAATAGAAATAGTTCTAATGAATTTTTTACGTTTATAGCCGTCAATGGCAGTGAATGAGTTAAAAAATATAATCTTCCTTCTGTATGTCAAGTCTTTTTTTCTTGGTCTTGTCTTAGTAGTATTTAATATTAGTATACAGTATAATATTTCTCAGTAATATTGAAAAAAACAGAATTTTAGTGGAGCGTCCACGTCGCACATGCCATTCAAAAAACGCTGAACACGGCAGTAAGCAGTTCAAGCCAAGCCAAACCTTGTCCTGATGAGCTTGTTTTGTTTTTGTAGGATAGTCCTAATCAGTGGCAGAAGATCCTTCTATAGTGTATTTTCAGTGCTGCCCTATCGAGATTGTAGCCAAGCGGGGTACGTATCCTCCAGCATGACCGCTCTCCTCCTCCTCGTCCTCCTCCTCATCTGTGCTCCTTCTTCCTCCTCCTCCTCCTCCTCCTTCTCCTCATCCTGGCTTCTTCTCTTCTGCGGATGTGCTCTCCATTTTGACTCAGGGTTACTGTAAAAGCAAACGCTGTGAGGATGTCAGTGCTAATCTGCATGGTGACTACTAATTGAAATGCAAAGTTTTCATTGGGTTATTTGTCCCATTCGTGCTCCTTCGGGCTTTGATGAAGAGTGTTGCATATTCACGAGGTAAAAGTGAAATTGATGGACAACAGTTGGGCTCCTTTTACCCATATCCTGCAAAAAACGCACCATCAGATGGATATGCACAAAATATGCCAAAAGGACGAGTTGTTGGTCTGACACAAAGACGGCTTTGATCTTTTAAAGGTTTTTACCGCAGGCTTTTATTTTTGGGGGGGTCATGAGCGCATTTGATGATTCCTGCTTTGATTAAACAACGGAAGACTTATTAACTCATTCACTACCATTGATGGCTATAAACGTCAAAAATGTATTTTAACTATTTTTATTAGTTTAACATTTTTTTCTACTTTTAACAAGATTATGAAAAACAATTTTTTTTTGTTGTACATTCAGAACAGATATGAAATTTGTGATTAATCGCAAGTTAATTAGTGAAGTCATGCAATTAATTATGATTAAAACTTTAATCGCCTGACGCCCCAAATTTTTAATATTTCTCTTTTTTTTTTTTTTTTATTCATTCACTGCCATTGACGGCTATAAACGTCACAAAATTATTTTAACAATTTTTATTAGTTTAACATTTTCCCACTTTTGTCAAGAGTATGAAAACCTAGATTTTTTTAAATTGTAAATTTAGAACAGATGTAAAATTTGTGATTAATCGTGAGTTAACTAGCGAAGTCATGCGATTAATTACAATAAAAAAATGTTAATCGCCTCTTGCCCCTAATTTTTAATAATCTTTTTCAAAATGAATTTATGGCAGTGAATGAGTTAATAAAAGTTTCTTTTGAGCGTCAAAGGTAAATAAATATAAAAAACGATTAAAAAAAATTATTGTTAATAGGAAATAATTTGTTAAATTGTCAATCTATGAATTAGATTGTAAAATAAATAAATATTGGAATGTGTTATTTTATTACATTTATTAAATGTGTTGTGAGGTGTTGATGTAAACACAATTAAAATATATATTTTTTAAATAATTCAATCAAGTTTTGTTAGTGATCATTTATTAGATAATTTTATTAATTACTGATAATATAAATTAATTTTACAACCAATGTCAAAATTAGATATAAACCTCATTAATATGTATTAAGTATATTTTAAATGTGAAATAATTTATGAAATTTTGAAATATAACCAGATTTTCATTTAATTTATATTGTTATTTTCGTGGCTGGAATTATATACAACCCTGACTAAAATATTATTTACATTCAGAAATTATTGTAGTCAGCTAATTTCATTATTTGCCATTGGCAATCAGTTTGGATGGTTAAATTGTAAATATATTTTAAAATTTGTAAAATTTAATTAGTAAGTAAATCAATATGTAATTAAAAGGAATAAAATAAAGAAAATACTATATTTTTTAAAACGTTACTTTTTATGAAATAATAAAATTCATTTAATTTAAAAATATAATGCCTAGAACCTGATTTCCTTATTTATCTATTGACAAGGTTTGAACATGGCAGAAACTTGGTGCTCCCCTCACTTTTTTTGAGTTTTTTTTGGGCGCACGTGAAGTGAAATGTTGGCGACTGTCGAGTTTCTTGAGGCTTGTCAGAATGTCTTTTCCACAATTTTGGCTGTGTAGCACACGCATGCATGTTGCATGGAGCGGGCGCCATGTGGAGCATGTTACTAAGCAACGTCCGCCTCTCGTTCATCCTCCTCTCTCTTGCTTAGCAGCTTGTTCTGCACATTTTGTCACCATATTGTTATGATAGTGAACGCTTCATAGACGACCCGCCTCGTCTCACGTTCCCTCGGCCCCGAGGGTGCCCTGACGCCAGCCCGCCTTTTCTGCCACGTAACGTTTCTTTGATTCTAACCCCTCCTCCTCAGTCAAGTGCCATGTGAGTTCACGTCTATCTTTTGAAAACATGAGCTCGGGCCCGAAAAGATAAGTGGGATGCAAACGACATTCATGTAAACAGTGCAATGGTCACAAGTTTTAATGATTGTTTTTAGGATTTATTTGAATTCTCCATTTTCCCAATGGTGCATTGATTATAAATAAATTAACAAAAAGAATGAAATATGGACACATATTGCCTGACAAATGTCGTAACCCAACTAAATCGAATTTTTAGTACTATTATTATTAGGGATGTGAATTGCCTCGTACCCTGCGATTCATGATTCATAGGTCACAATTCGATTAGATACCGATTAACTCATTCACTGCCATTGACGCCTATAAACGTCAAAAATTAATTTGAACTATTTCTATTAGTTTAACATTTTCTCCACTTTTGTTAATAAGAATATGAAAACCTAGACATTTTTTTAATAATCTTTTTTTTTTTTTAAGACAAAAGATTATTAAAAACTAGGGGCATCAGGCGATTAAATGTTTTTAATTGTAATTAATCGCATGACTCCAATAGTTAACTCACGATTAATCAAAATTTTTATATCTGTTTTGACCCTAACCTCAAAAAAAAAATCTAGGTTGTCATACTCTTTACAAAAGTGGATTTTTTTTAAACTAATACAAATAGTTCAAATGATTTTTTTACGTCTATAGCCGTCAATGGCAGTGAATGAGTTAATCATGATATGAATCTATAAGTCAATTATTGCGATTTTTTTTTAATTCAAAATTCTGAAAATACTAATCAGTAGTGATAGACAAATGAAGCTTCATGAAACACTTGTGATACTGTTTGACTAGATGGCACTCTTGGTTTAAATGGGCCAGCTAGCTAAACAACTAACCAGACAGACAGACAAATGAAGCTTATTGAAACACCTGTGATATTTTTGACTCCTCCAGATGGCACTCTTGGTTTAAAGGTGCTAGCTAGCTAAACAGCTAACCAGACAGACAAACTGACAGACAGACAAATGAAGCTTCATGAAGCACCTGTGATATTTTTTGACTCCTCTAGATGGCACTCTTGGTTTAAAAGCTAACCACAAGTAAGATGTATTTTTGAATATTTCCATCAAAAATTGATGTTTAAAAATCAATTTGGCCGCATATTGCATCAATACGAGAATTGTGCACGGTAATATCGCGATATATCGCCGAAACGAATTTTTTAAACACCCCTAATTATTATTATTTACTCTTTGAAGTACTTTGGGCTTTGGCATTTGGTGGGGGGCAAAAATAGTTTTCGGCTTTTGGAAGTGGATAAAAGAACTTGTGACCATAATTGAGAACGAGAGTGGACTAACTCCATATTGCGGCAAAGTGGAAGTTTAATAGTGGTGATAAAATCTGTGGGATTTACTGTATATCCTGTAATTTCACATGGTAGTGAATAGTGATGACTTCTTCAGGATACTTTTTTTACCAAAAAATTGCTTTTTGTCAGGATTATTTAATCCAAACGTGTCAAATTATTACTATTTCATGTAGATCTTGGACTGGCACCAGATACGCATTTGCCATTTGTATTGACAATAGCTGAATCAATTCAAACGGTTACTTTGTACTTTTGCCAAAAACATGTCATAGTAAAAAAGAAAAAGAAAAAAAAAGCTAAAACTGGTACAAACCCAATTCCCAAAAAGTTGGGACACTATGCAAATTGTGAATAAAAACTGAATGCAATTATGTGGAAGTGCCAATTTTTTATATTTTATTCAGAATAGCACATAGAGAACAGATCAAAAGTTTAAACTGAGAAAATGTATCATTTTAAGGGAAAACTATGTTGATATTAAATTCCATGGTGTCAACAAATCTCAAAAAAGTTGGGACAAGGCCATTTTCACCACTTTGCGGCATTCCCTTCTCTTCTTACGACAGTCTGCAAACGTCTGGGGATCGAGGAGACAAGTTTCTTAAGTTTAGAAATAGGAATGCTGTCCCATTCTTGTCTAACACGTGCCTCTCTGTTCAACTGTCTTGGGTTTTCTTTGTTGCACTTTCCCCTTAATGATGCGCCAAATTGTGCTCTAGAAGTGAAAGAAGTGGACTGCAGGCTGGCCATTTCAATACCCGGATCCTTTTCTGACGCAGCCATGATGATGTAATTGGTGTCTGGCATTATTATGGACCTCATTAGTGGTAACTGGTCTTCCAGCTGCTTTTTATTTTTTATTTTTTTAACAAGTGCAATTGACTTTTCCAGCCTCTAATATCTTTTTTGAGATTTGTTGTCACCCTGAAATTTACAATCAACATATTTTTCCCTTAAAATGATACATGATGACCTGTCAGCTATGTTCTATTCTGAACAAAATATTAAAATTTGGCACTTTCACATAATTGCATTCAGTTTTTATTCACAATTTGTATAGTGTTCCAACTTTTTGGGAATTGGGTTTTTACCTGTTGGCAGGCTAACACCATGCTAGCAAGAAACAAAAGGGAGTTAGCAAACTTTGATGCCGGAGGTGAGAGATGAACTAGCTCAGCGCTAGCAATGATGAGGCTAGTAGTTATAGTAGTGGATTTAAAATGGGGGAAACGAGCAAAACATATTTTATTTTGTCAGTGTACGACATAGGTAAAAGTAAGTTATTTTAAACTAAAAATGTAACCTTCGTTGACACTTCGGTGTAGTCTACAATCTGATACTTTTGAATGAGGTAAATTAATATGGCTTTAAAAATGTATGTTTGAAATGTTGTATGTTTGCACTCCATTAAATTTAAATTTAAAAAAAAAAATTGAAATTTGGCACTTCCACATAATTGCATTCAGTTTTTATCCACAATTTGTATAGTGTCCCAACTTTTTGGGAATTTGGTTTGTAAATTGAGAGCACTTATACTGAGTTTTATCTAGATCATGTTTACCATATTGATTTACCTCATGTTAACCTTTTAGTTTAAAATAACTTACTTTTAACGTCCATGATCCCGCACCATACTTTCGCTAACGGCAGAAAAAAAATATATAGATATATTTTCTCTTTGGTTCTATTTTAAATCCATCTACATTGCTAGTAGCCTCTTCCTAGCTTATGCTAAGCTAGTTCATCTATCAGGTTTGGCGTCCAAGTTTCATTTCTTGTTAGTTGGCCAAAAGCACGGCGTTAGCTGGCCAATTATTCCCGCAACTACTCACTGGCATGCAAATGAACTGCCGTACGTAGCCCACATGGCTTCATCACATGTGCGCAGATTTTCCTCTCTGACGACAATATGCTGTGACACGTGACTTGAAAGATAATAAAAGTAAAATTGGTGGTCCGTTATAACGAAGTACATTTTGGAGGGCCTAAAAACAACCAGTACAGTACATTTTTGTTAATACTTTTTCATAGCTTAAAAATGGCCTGTACAAGTAAAAAAGAATTGTAAATTTGTGTTCTTGAGTCGCAATGTTAGTACTTGTTTTTTCACCTGTTACAATTAAGACGCCATAGATAAGGGCTTTACAAAAAAAAGTGTACTGTACCTTAAGCTAGCACCTGAGTAGAAAAACATCCATAAATGTGAATAGTCAACGCTCCTTTTGAGCTGTGTGTTTATGTACCGCAATGCTAAGCTAATGTCCATGCTATTATCTTTACCGCTAACATGAACGCTACATTGCCAAGTGTTTTAGCCTAGCCAGTAGCTCTAGTCTACTGTTTATAACAAGAGCAGCCCAATTGTCGATGGCGCCACAGCGCCATTTGCTGGTGATGTGGCGAATTGTGGAACTCACAGACAAACGTCTATTTTACAAGGCCCGTTTTGGGTGGCCTGGACACTTTTTTTCTCCTTCCTTTGGTTCTGGGTCTGTTGAAATGACGTCCACTGTACTGTAACGTGCTGATACACTGCCACCCAAGCTAAACGAATATTCTATCAATCTGTGAAGGTCAAAATTGGAACTAGACCTTGGAAATAATAAAATGGAGTTAGCCCATTCTAGTTCTCATAATAGTTCCTCGTAGAAGTGAGCCGGAAGCCCCTCCCCCTGTTTCTTTTCCTTCTTTCCATTGACCTCCTGCAGCCGTATGACATTTCAGTCAATGGCCTAAATGTTCCCTCCCGAAGGGACACTTAAGCTACCCGCAAAGAGAACGCCACAAACAAAGACTCGCCGGCTGCCAGTTAAAGCAACAACAAAACAAAAAAAAGTAGTAGCTGTAAAGGTTTTGTGCTCATCATCAGGGACGTGAAGATGGAGGCGGCGGGGCGCCAGCGACACCCGTCGGGAGGCGTCAGCGCCAAAGAGATGGTCATTGGACTCGAGGGCGTCGAGCTCGGGGCTGACGGGAAGGTGAGAAACAACCATGTTCAATTAAAAAAAAACAATCAGTTAAACTAAGTCATTATTTACACCATAAGCCTGGTTTGTTGTGATGTGATAAAATCGTGAAATTGTGATTAATAATTTCAATTAAATCTATGAAAAATAAACTCAAATAGTGGTGGCTTGTCCCATCAGGAGTTGCCACAGCAATGATTTAGTCAAATTGTTATTGCACATTTTGCAACTAAAAGTTTTGGGTTATAATAGTTATGAATTTTTCATTATAGTTAGTTTTTTTTTTTTAAATTAAATCAGTTAATTATAATTACATTTTGTAGTAAGCTTTTTTTATTAATTAATTTTAACTTATTTGTTTTAGTATTCGTTTTACTTTATTTTTATTGGTTCATTTTAGTATTAGTTTTATTTTATTTTTTAATATATGGAGTATTTGTCAAGAGCAAGATTATAAAAAATGGGTCGCTAAGCATTGTTTAATAAAGCAAACTGAACTACAATTCTCAAACAATTGACCTTCCTTCTCCTGTAGCTACAGATGTACAGCAATGCAAAAATAAATACTAAAAAAAATAAAAAATAAAAATGAACCCCGAAAGCTCATTTATGATATTAACTGAAAAAGATAAAAATTAAATCAGAATTGGTTTTGGTTGTATGAAGATGCAGTTTCATTTTTTCTTTTTTTTAAAGGTCCCATATTATTAAACTTTTTAACATACTAAAATAGTTCTCAAATGTGTAAAAGACATGTCTGTGACATGCATTTGTCAAAATTGACTTTGGATCTAATATTTTCACTGTCCTAAAAAAACGCTCCGTTCAAAACAGCCTGTTTTAGGGGTGTGTCACTTTTATGTAAATAGCTGCAGCAGGCCACGCCTAGGCCACACCCTTCTCTCTCGAAGGGGAAGTGATTTCGGTCACGGTAGCCATGTGCTAATGTTGTGAATGGAAATGACCGGCCACGGGAGCAGAAGAAAAGAACAATACAGATATGTATTTTACACATTTGACAACTATTTTAATATGTGGAAAAGTGGCATAACGTTTTACCATAAGAAAAAGTAGCATAACGTTACTATAGAGACTATGTTGTAGCGTTAGATTGTGATTGTTTAGGCAATGGTTATTTTGCAGTAACCGGCAAATTTCCCGCGAACGTTATTTTGCCGTGAATGCTTGTAGATATTTACAAGCGGTTAAGAATAAAACAAGTGTGCACATTTAGGCCACTGCGCGGTCGCAACGTGCAAGCCGTCTCGTCGAAACCACTTAGCGGCCGGTTAGCATCACAAAGTCATGCCAACAAGGTGGCGAGTTGCCAGTCACGGCAGATGAACCACCGCGGATTGTATCTTGGCAAAACAATACGTCATATTATCCATTATCTATATTCATATTATCCAACCACCGTCTCCTTTATCAAATCTGACCTCTTGTGACCAAACAACCTCCACACGACAAATGTAGCTCCCACTTAAGGCACTAAAAATACACCAGTAATATGGTAGAAGATGCACATCGCTTATTAGAAAGGATAGCAAGGAAGGCTAAATCAAAAATGTTCAACTTACATCTTTCCCGTTTACAGTCGTGTCACACTGTTGGGACTGATCCATTATGTTTAAACGTGTTGCAAATCCAGATCTGAACAGGCTTTCACTAACAAAACAGTCCTTTGAGAAATTTTAGAAAGAAGGAGAAAGCTAAAACTAAAAAAGTCGCGGACGTTGATAGAAAACCCCACTAAAGTGCATTTTCATACTATGGGAGCTTGAAATTTAATTTTGTTCAAATTCCTGAATAACCTTGGTGTGTGCAGACGGTGTCGTACACACAGTTCTTGTACCCGACCAACGTGCTGGGCGGGCGGAGGAACACCATCGACTCCACGTCGTCCTTTTCGCAGTCTCGCAACGCCAGCCATCGCAGCCTTAGCCTGGCTCGCGCCAACAGCAACCAGAGCAGCCTGGACACCGGTCGGTAAACGCCTCACCACCACTTACTACGCTCACTCTATGTCTTGTTGCCTGTTTATGTGATTTGTTAGGTGCCGCTGTTTTGGTTAGCAACGGATGGGATTCTGATTAACATGAAATTTAGTGGACACAGGACACAAAAAAAATCACTCAGGGACAAAATTGAATCGTAATGCAGCCATTTTGGAATTTGACTAAGGCACCGGCATGGCCTGCGAATAGATTATTATTATTTATTTATTTATTTTTTAAATAGGTATACATACAACAAACAGCATTTGACACGAAAAATGGGGGTTTGCCCACCACTTAAAAAAATTGTAATCATGAGAAAATAATCCAGAAAATTGGTGAATGCGGTGGTCCAATTTATAGTATAGTTTTTTTTCTTCTTTTCTTTCTTTTTTTAGAGAGAATTTTGAGGATAAAGTTGCATTTCTTAAATTCACCTTTTAACTAATTATTCTTTTTTTCTCGTTAATTGACTTTAATATGTAATACCGGTTGTCTTGGAAAAATAGGACTTACGAAATACTTTTTTTCTTGAAAATAAAATAAAACTTAAATCTTTTTTTTTCTTTTTCTTAAAAAAATCATTATCTTAGAATTTCCTTGGGGGTGGGGGGGATAGGCAACTTTTTAATAACTGGCATTTGGACATCTGATTAATCAACGTTAGGGTTCTAGTATGAGGAAGCCCCTCCCCTTAAAGTAGTCCCTGAACCCAAACATTTGAAAACCCTTACTTAACTCATTCACTGCCATTGACTGCTTTAGACGTCAAAAATTCATTTGAACTATTTCTATTAGTTGAACATTGTTTGCGCTTTTGTTAACAAGAGTGTGAAAACCTAGATTTTTTTTATTGTACATTTAGAACAGATATAAAATTTGTGATTAATTCTGAGTTAACTAGTGAAGTAATGCGATTAATTACACTTAAAACTTTTAATCGCCTGATGACCTAATTTTTAATAATCTTTTCTTTTAAAAAAAGATTATTAAAAAAGAAAAGAAAAGATTATTAAAAAATTAGGGCGTCAAGCGATTACATTTAGTTAATTGTAATTAATCACATGACTTCAACAGTTAACTCACGATTAATCACAAATTTTATATCTGGTCTAAATGTACAATATTTTTTCCCTAGGTTTTCTTACTCTTAACAAAAGTCGAAAAAAAAAGTTTAACTAATAGAAATAGTTCAAATGAATATTTGACGTCTATAGCCGTCAATGGCAGTGAATGAGTTAATGAATACTTATTACAACCTACCAGCTTTTTTCAGTTTAATTTGAGGATGTGCTTCCTTTAGTCCCATTGTTGTTGTTTATGATGTCATTATCAGGCAACGACCTGAGCGACTTTCGCGAGTACGACCCCAATCTTCTGGATGACCCTCAGTGGCCTTGCGGCAAACACAAGCGAGTGCTCATCTTTCCATCCTACATGGTGAGTCAGTGAACGCAACACCGAGTGCCAAAAGTCGCACGAGTGACTCGAATGCGTTTGTTTTGACATTTTGGTCGATGCTATCAGCCAGGGAGTGTTTATAATTAGGCGTTGGTCATTTTCCCACAGAGGACAATAAAGTCTGAACGGCTCATTTGTGTGAAAGTCAGCCAGCAGGATGTTGTTTTAATCAGTCATGGTCAAACTCGGGAAAAATAATGACACACTTGATTCACACAGACGTTTGTGTCCCAATGCAGAGCGGATGTTACATGACTCGTGCATTACACGAGCGTTTTTGAACGTGCCGTCAAAAGCCAGGTTGTGTTTTTGTTTTGTGTTTTTTTATTTTCTCTTCGCTTCCTCCAATTGCAAAAGGCCAGCCAGCGTTACACAAGAATGGCCATTGTGGAAGCCGTACATTCCTCACATTGCTCCACGCTCACACTTTCAATATAAAGGTGGGAGGTCAGGTTTATGGTGAATGTGGGATTTTTTTTATGTTTGTTTATGACGTTTTTGAGGCCATTTTGTATTTGCTTGTGTGTTGGAACCCCTCTTGCATTTTAGTTCCATTGTGTTACTCAGCAGCCTTTATAAAGTTCTAATTTGCGGTCAATGTTTACTAATACATTTGAGCCTTTTCTGTCTGTTTTGGGGGCTGCAGTCAGATTCAGTAGAAGGGATCCAAACATTTTATTTTTTATCTTGCCTGCAATTTTAGGCAATTTAGGGACGCATACTGTAAATCGACTTGTGTAAATGTTCACATTTCCACTCATTTTTACTATTTTACTGATAAATGGGATGAAGTGTGGAGCAGTCTATCAGCAACAAAAAGTATTCCAAAATATATATTTTTAAAACATAATAAAATTTAAATTTAAAAAATTACTGGTTGCGACATGCACAAGTACACGAAAAAATTTTGTGTACCTTTTTTAATTGTATTTGAATTTTTTTGTATTTTAATTCACTTTAATTGTATATTTATTGTATGTTTTTTTGAAATATTTTATTCTAAAATGAAATGAACAGGAAAGAGTTTGTGTTTCCTTGTTTTTTCCCACCCACATTTTATTATATTTAATTAGTTTTAAATTTATATTATTTTGTATAATTCTTATTGATAAATACAGTACAGGACAAAAGTTTGGACACACTTTCTTATTCAATGCATTTAATTTATTCTCATGACTGGTTACTTTGTAAATTCTCACTGAAGGCATTAAAACTATGTGTGAACTGATGTTGAGTTATGTATTTAACTGAACAAAAGGTAAAATAACGGAAAACATGTTTTATAGTCTAGATCCTTCAAAATAGCCATCCTTTATTCTGATTCCTTTTTTTGCATACTCTTGACTTGATTCTTACCTCTGGGAACTCCTTAAAGACTGTTGGAAAACCCTTTCAGGTGAGACTACCTTTTGAAGCTCATCAAGAGAATGCCAAGAATGTGCAAAAAAGTAAGCAGTGAAAAGAGTGGCTATTTATTTATGTAATCATTTTATTATTTTCACCTTTTTTTTCTGTTAAGTACTTAACTCCAAATGTGTCCGTTAGTTGTCATAGTTTTGATGCCTTCAGTGAGAATGAAAATAAATCATATATTGAATGAGAAGGTGTGTCCAAACTTTTAGCCTGTACTGTATATATATTCAAATGAAGTCAACAAGAAACTACTGTATTTGACTTTGCTCTTTTTTTGTTCAATTCTATAGCATGTTTTCATTTTTTTGTCCAAAAATATTATTTTATATATTTTATTTTGAAATCTGTATTGCATCAGATTTTTCAATTAAATGTAGTTAGCAGGAAAACATGTTAAAATAGAGTATTAAATAGTTACATTCTATATTATTATATTTCTTACTGGGTATATAGATATTATTTGGACAATATATAGAAAACAGAAAAATTTAATTAAAAAAAACACATAAACGAAACAAAAAACATAACCAAACATAACAATATGGTTAACTCATTCACTGCCATTGACGGCAATAGACGTCAAAAATTCATTTGAGCTATTTCTATTAGTTTTACATTTTTTTCCACTTTTGTTAACAAAAAAACCCTAGATTTTTTTTGTATTAGAACAGATATAAATGTTTTGATTCATTTTATTTATTTATTTTTGATTAAAAAAATTCTTTAAAATAACATTACAAATAATATATATATATTTTTTTTTAAATTGAGGTCGTGTGTTAACTAGTGAAGTCATGCGATTAATTACGTTTAATAATTGTAATCGCGACGGCCCTAATTTTACTATAATAAATAAAAATAAAAGATTATTAAAAATTTGGGGCATCAGGCAATGAAAATTTGTAATCGTAATTAATTGCATGACTTCACCAGTTAACTCACAAATTTTATGTGTGTTCTAAATGTACCCCAAAAAATTTTTAGGTTTTCATACAGTTGCTAACAAAAATGGAAAACAAAAATTTAACTAATAAAAATAGTTAAAATGAAGTTTTGACGTCTATAGCTGTCAATGGCAGTGAATGAGTTGAAAAAAAGCCAAAGGATAGCAACTGAAACAAAAATGGAAATGTATTGATAAAAAATAAATAAATTAGGAACAGCTGTCAGTATGATGCAATGCAGTTGTACAAAATAAAAATGCGCCAATAAAATCTCGCGTTTGTCAGACGACGATCATAGAGTACGTGAAACCCTCCGACCTAAAGAAGGACATGAACGAAACCTTCAAGGAGAAGTTCCCTCACATCCGCCTGACGCTCAGCAAGATCAGAAGGTAGGACGTCGTTAAGCGGCTCCGTCCAAACCCCCCCGCCCCCCGTTAAACACCCTTCCCTTGCCTCCTCATCTTAGCCTGAAGCGGGAAATGAAGAAGCTGGCCCAGGGCGAGTGCGGCTACGAGGAACCCACGGTGGCCATGGCCTTCGTGTACTTCGAGAAGCTGGTGCTGCAGGGCAAGCTCAACAAGCAGAACCGCAAACTCTGCACGGGGGCCTGCGTCCTGCTGGCGGCTAAGATAGGCGGCGATCTCAAGAAACACGAAGTAAAGCTGCTGATTGACGTAAGAGATGTCAACGCAGTCAGTCACATCATAATATACATATTTGGATGATTTGGGGTCGTGATCATTTTATTATTCTTGATCTATCTTGCAGAAACTGGAAGAGAGGTTCCGCGTGAACCGGCGCGAGCTGATCGCCTTCGAGTTCCCCGTGCTGGTGGCGCTGGAGTTCAACCTGCACCTCCCCGAGCACGAGGTCATGCCGCACTACAGACGCCTGCTGCAGACCTCGTAGCGCCGGTGGGCCCACGGGCCTACTTCTGTTCACGGTACCGTTTGGTACCCGCTCTGCTGCAGAACTTCTTTTTTTCACCCGCCGCCATTTTGTATATTTCAGATTTACGCTCATTGATTTTTTCTTTTAATCATCAATCTGCTTTGCGTATGATTGCTTGTGGATCGTCTTAAGAAGTGCACTTTTTTTCAACAAGATTTTTTGACAGCTCATTTGCTTCTACAGTCGGACCTTTTCTAGTTTTATGCATGAGGAGACTTCTTTTTCCTCTCCTTTTCATTTCATTGTGCTATTCCATTCACTTTGACCAGTGTCTTATCTTCATGTGCTCTATGTTAGAGTGTATTGCTCTAGCACCTTAAGGTGCTCTATGGATGGGGGTCGGGGTGGTCGTTTGTGGTTGCCAGAGGATGTATGTGGCAGTGGTGCGTAAAGGTAATATAATACCTGCTTCAAATTGCAAGTTCAATTTGGGGTTTGGGTTCTTGAGACTTTTTCAAGCGTGTGCTCAATTTTGCTAATCATTGAAAGAGCAATTAAGTATTTTTTTTTTCATGGTAAAACCTCAAAATGATGAAGATTTGATTATGTGGTATAGGGAAAAAAGCTTTTTAATTTACCGACTGTCATGACAAGTTTGCTCTATATTATTTATTTGGTTGTTACTAACATGAGATTTATTTTTCAAAAATATTTTCCAGTTTAATACATTTTGTAGAAACTTTATTTGGACGTACGCCGCCATTGTTGTTTACGTCGTAACGCATTCAGTGCATAGTGACGTAGAATGGCGGCAGGCTCCCTGCTGAGCAATGTGAAACGCCTATCCAAAAAAAAAAAAAAAAAAGCAAGGTAAGGCTCCGTAGCGTTCCTAAAGGGACGATTAAAACTCTTGAATGCGTCTGGCGAATGACGAGCGCACAAAGTGAGGGACGGCGGCTCTCCCGATCGCATGTTGTTTCTTTAGGAACGCTACAGGCTTAACTTGAGACTAACAGAGAGCCTGCCGCCACGACGTAAATAACAATGGCGGCGTACGTCCAAATAAAGTTTCTACAACATGTACTAAACTGGAAATGATTCTTGAAAAACAAATCTCATAGTTGTTATTAACAACCAAATAAATAATATAGAGCAAACTTGTCATGACAATCGGGGTTCCTTTTAAGGATATCGCTTCATTTGGGTAGACGTCAATAAAGAAGAATGGAATTTGACCCAAAATGGCTGCTTTAAACCAAAACATCAAGACTTTCTGCTCTTGACTTTTTCGTGTGTTCTGTTATGATTGAGACAGCCACTGAATTTTATGTCAATTAATGTCAGGTTTTGTTTTTTTGTTTTTGTTCCATGGGGCGCTAAAGAGTGAATTTTGCGGAAAGGTTGTGTTTGGGACCACCAAGTAAAGTATAATAATAATAAAATATTTACCAGGATATTTGGCAATGTCTGGTGCTCAGGCCCTAATAAATATTCACTTGATTTGGAATGTGTTATTGTATTCTCCCTCCAGGAATAAATAAATAAAAATGCAAAAAGCTAAGACATATTTGCAATTCCATTGATTTAGAATAAAAAAAGAAATAAAATATTGTCATGAGAGGTTATTTTCAAGTGGAATTTTTTTTTTTAATTGTTGCTGGCACACCCCAAAGATTTCAGAAGTTAAGAAGACTAAAGGGCAACAATTACTACTGTTTGATTATGATTTGTAAATAAATCACTTTGCTTGTCAAATCGATAACTTTTTTTTTTGGTTGCTACATTGTGACAATAAACTGCCATTTTCCGTTTTACTACAGAAACAGTGCTTCTGGCTTTTTTTTCTTCTTTTTTTTTTTTTAAAGAGCTAGCCAACTTTACACTAAACGGTGTTGAACTGTACTAATACAAATGAGAATCAAAATGCTAACACTTGCTATACTAGCAATTAGCAAGACAGCATCCCGGATACATAAAAGGCACCAAGGCAGATCAATGAACATTTAAACCCTGCTTTGTACTATCAAATGGTACAATTTCTAATGAGAATTGATCAAATGCTAACATACAAAAATGGAGCGACCCAAGTTGAGAAAGTGGCAAGGAAATTTCTACTGTGACTTCTAGCCGGGATGAAATGCCAACGGTGAGATTTGGAGAAAGCACTAAGGTGGATTTTACTTACAAACTGTGACACACAAACAGTTGGTATACATACAACACAACCTAAAGCACAAAAAGGCTCAAGGGCAGGCAGATCAATAAAGATTTCACATCATTCCCAAGTTTTATTTTTACCTTCCTTATCAACTGTTGTGACTACGATAGATATGTCACGTGGACTCTCCAACGTAAACAAGGCCCGGGTCAAAACAAACAGCAAGGACGCATGCGGCTTAGTGAGACCCATTGACGGCCTAATTCCCCCCCTGGGCGGCTCATAAAGGCTTCCATTGACAAGCATCATTGTGAAAACGTGGAACGTCCTTTTGCGGCATGTAATGCATGCCGTCTGTCTTTGCCTGGAACATAACATTTGGCTGAGGTGGCGTTTTTCCAGCCATCGTGCTGTGACTCGGGACTTTTCCCGGGTAAACACGGCGGTCAGGAATGTGGGGCACGGTAGCATATTAGCACACTTATTTGGCCTTGCTTCTTATTCTTTTTAATTTATTTAGGGGAAAGTAACCAGAGCTACTGTCCGGCCACATGACGTCCATGGGATCGTCTTCACGTTCAACAGGGCTACCTAATCCCTTTTGTTCCAGCCCGATGAGAGACAACGGAATCCACTGTAATTGCAAACCAGTGATGCAAAGCAGCACATTAAACTCCTCACACTTACTTATTAATAAACCTGCTAGGGGCCTCAAGGTCATATCAATAAGTTCAAAGCAAAAGATAATAAATAGAAAAATTCCCGTAGAATGTTTTAATGGCACTGGAACACGTCGCAAATCTGTAACTGACATTTCTTTGTCTAATAACATAGTGGCCAATGTCATATTACATGTTTTTGGAAAACGGTGTTTAAAAAAAAAAAAAAAAAAAAAAGCACGTTGAGTCCTGTTGCTTCAATTCAACCTTTACAGATTATCATGAACTGGATGATAGAAATATTCAACAAAAAGAACACAACTCTAGTTTTTTTGTTTTTTTAGCAATTACTGTATATTATTACTATCAGGCTAACGATTTGTGAAAGATTTATTGTGAGTGTACTTGCCTTATATGCAACAGTTTTAAATATTTAAATAAATTAAAAGGCTTTATAGCCTTAACAAAATGTAAAGTGACAACATGTGCAACGTGTTAACATATATCATGCTAACAGCGGACAGCTGTGTGGACTTCTAAGTAATAATGTTAAATAAAAAGGCTTAAGATTAGCATGCTAACAACCTGCGTGTACTTCTAATAATGTTAACTGTGAAATAACTCACCAATGATGTGCTAGTCCGACGTTAAATACTAATGTGTACTGAGAATTGATACAATGCTAATAGGCTAACATAGCAACCAAAGTTCAGAGAACACAAAGGAATTTCGATAAGGATTTAACATTGTACTATGTGGTCAGGCACTACTTTAAAATAAAGTAACTCAGATGCTAACAGTTTTTTATGCTTATTCATAGCAAGAAAAAGATCTAAGGCAGACCAAATAAAGTTTCCTGCCATGCCTCTTAGATAATTCATAATTAAATCAACGGATCATTTCCATATATGAGTCCTGTTATCTAATGGCCGAGACGAGGGTGAGCCATTCAGCCATTTGAGAGAATCAGTTGGCAGACGGCCCATCAGAACAAATGTGATTGGTCTTTCATAACGTGTTCATCCAGACAGATGAGCCGGACCAAACACTACACAATATTAATTTAAAACTGCATTGTGTATACAATTTCTATACAACAATATAGTATCACCTTATAACCAATTCGATACAGAAATTGAGCAGCTGATTACATGTGTTGAAATGATCTGCTGCGAAGTTGAGTCAAGCCCTAACGATGGCACAAAGACAAACTATTACATAAGCAAGTTAATATTTTAATATGCTAGCCAGATTTGGAAAGAGGACCCTCAGTGCATCAATAAGTGATAGTCTGCATGCATCACAGAAGTAGTGGGTGGGGGGGGTGAAGTACTGCAGTTGGCTAAAAATGTGAGAAAAGAAACAAAAACTGCACTTTTGGACACACACAGATCTCATTCAATGTGTTTACTTTGATTCTATTACTATTCACATTGTAGGTTTTCACTGAAGGCATCAAATGAATGAACACGTGGTGTTATGTACTTAAAAACAAAAGGTGAAAAACTGAAGGCATGTTTTATATTCTAGTACACAACTCCACGTGTTCATTCATTGTATTAAATCTACACTTAAAAAAAAAAGTAGATACAAGTACTCAACCTTTGTGTACGTGTGTGTAATAATACAATGAGGCCACTTCAGATTCGTTTCACTGCAGTGTAATGAACTCCAGCGCCCCACAGTGCTCAGATTTCCTCACTGCAGTAAGGAGGCCAATTCTACGAGTTTTATTTTTGGGGTGCAGATACCATAAAAAAAAAAAAAATAAAATAAAAAAAATAAAATCAGTGTATGTTATTCTAGCCAATAAGGCAAAACAGCCAACATCCTCCCAACACCCGAATCCACGCATAAGTCAAACATTGCATAACTAATGTCACGCTACTCCTGTTTTACCTGATGTTTGTCACCTTATGTCACCAAAATAGGGGAAGACGATCAAGGTCAGTGAAGGTCTCATCTTGAGTGCCATCTACAGCTTCACCGATGTATGAAGTTTCTACCAGGAGAGGATACTAGAAAAGCCTTTTCAGACTGCATTTAACAACCTAACGCTGATGAACCCATTCATAATGGATCATCAAGTGCAGTGCGAAAAGGCCTTATGGTCGATGACTTGGATGGACGACAGGTTGGATGACGCCTTGTGCCAAAAGCTGTAGCCTGGCTTCTCTCATGTGACCCAAAAGTGCTATTTTGACACTTCATCAAGGTAAGCAGGGTAAGCTAAATACAGTGAATATTTGACACAATATGTTGACTTTCAAATTTATGTTTTTTTTTTTTTATCTTAATAGTCTGTAATGATTTTTTTTTTGTTGGTTAAAAAAAGAAAAACTTTTTAAAAATACTGTAAAACTTAAAAAAATAATAATAATTATAATCAGTGTCAGTAATTTGAATTCAAAATCTGATGACACAGATAAAGTATAATAAAAAAAAATGTTTAAGTGTCAACAACTTGTTAGGTGGTGTACTCAAACTGTTTGGCTCCAAAGGTCCTCGCACAATCACCAACTAAACATAACTACTATGTATAATCCTTAAATGTATTAAAAGGCAAAACTGAAACACACGCAATGTTGAGAATGAAGTCCCTTTTTTGTGATTTGTAAAAATGTAAAAGAAAAAAAAAATCTGAGATGAAAAGCCACTTTTCCCAGACACAATTGAAATATGATAACGTCAAATTAAGGAAGAAAGTCAGTTTAAAAAGTGAATTTCAAAAATACAACTTTATTCTGACAATATTACAATTTTTATTGTGGATAAGAAGTGTTTATTCTCTAAAAGTAGACTTATGCCTTTTATTCTTACCTCTCCGACTTAATTCATGCAAGGATGTCAAGATTTCTGTGATGATACGTCACAATCATATTTGAGCTTTTAATTGGCTCAATGCAACAACAGAATGAATTGCAAATGATTATTGCGGACCTCCAAGATACAGCACGCAGACCCCCCCGAGGGCCACTGCCGAAAAGAACATTAGGAGATAGAAAAGGCCAAGTAAGAGCCACAGGCTTGCATGTTATTTTTGGGTGAGAACTTTTTAATAATGTATTAAAATTGTTTTAAAAACTAGTATCCAAAAGGAATGGTTGAGTCACTTTAACATAGCTTCATTTTCACTCGAAAGACAACACAATTGCATCAATTAAAAGTTGTATTCCAACAAACAAAAGAAAAGTGGTACTATTCCAGTTAATGCTGAGTGAAGAGTTGATACTGTAAAATAATAACTTACTAAACATTTCCGTCAAGGATGTGAAAGAATATTTAAGACAAGTTAGCTCTATAAATTAGAGGTATTCACACATGTGGGTAAAGCTTACACTTAAACCTGTTTAGCAACTGCAAAAACATCTTATTGTTCAAAGTTCACCCATGATAGGACTTCCTCAAGTACACCTTGCTAAGGTGTGCCCAACCCTGATGGATTTAGTACCTATCTTGTCAACTACGAGACAGCAAAAACCTGAGTCACTACAATAGTTACAAACCGCATGTTATTTGCATCATTACTTTTGAACCAGTGAGGGATTCTTGGAAAATGTTAACTTGAACTCTGACATATGCTGAGAAAAAAAACTTGGGTAAATTGTCTTTGTTGTATATATGCATGTGTTTTTTAAAAAACTGACCAGTATTCCCCTATAAAGATTCCCAAGTCGCCTACAACGAACGCAAGTGTGTCAATTGACAGATCTGCATGATATTCCAGTCTTGATAATTGTAGTGTGACCAGAAATTTCAAGTCATAGTCCTCAGTCCGATCCGTGTTAAAAGACAAGTCGCGCCCATGACCAGCGTTTGCAGTCACGGCGGGAAAAAGATGGAAAAAAAAAGAAAACCATGTGGCACTCACAACCCACACACGCTGCTCAGACAAAAGCATCATTGTCCCGGCAGGCCGTCCGTCCGTCCGTCTGTCTGTCTTAGTAGTTGAGGAGTCGCTCCCTTTCGGTGCCGATGACGCGCCTGTTGGCTGCAAATACCTTTGCCTTGTTGGACGAGGGACCTGCCAGGGTGACACGTGCTCAGTATACAGTGGATAGAAAAAGAAAGCAGCATTTCAAATGTATGGATTTTTTGCCTTTGTGCCACTCTACCCCATAAGCCCAAACAAAAGAATATGGGAGGGTTAATTAATTGTTTAGTACTATTATTATTTTTATTTTTCTTCAGTCATTCTGAACAGCTCTTGTTTCATCTGGGCAAACTTCTCCTGATTTAAAAAAAAAAAAAAATCATTCACTGCCATTGACGGCTATGGACGTCATATTTAATGCGCTGGCAGTGAATGAGTTAATAAAGCCAAGTTGAAATGTGGAGCTTAACTAATTTACTGCCATAAATTCATTTTTAAAAAAGATGATTAAAAATTAGGGGCAAGAGGCGATTAAAATTATTAATTGTAATTAATCGCATGACTTCACTAGTTAGTTAATCACAAATTTTACATTTGTACTAAATGTACAATAAAAAATTATAGGTTTTCATAGTTTTGTTAAAGGGGGAAAAAAGTTAAACTAATAGAAATAGTTCAAATGAATTTTTGACGTTTATAGCCATCAATGGCAATGAATCCATTATAAAAAAAAAAAAAGAAAAAGAAAAGATTATTACAAAATTCGGGGCGTCAGGTGATTAAAGTTTTTAATGGTAATTAATCACATGACTTCACTAGTTAACTCGCAATTAATCACAAATGTCATATCTGTTCTAAATGTACAATAAAAAAAAAATCTAGGTTTTAATACTATTGTTAACAAAAGTGGAAAAAAATGTTTAACTAATAGAAATAGTTAAATGAATTTTTGACGTTTATAGCCGTCAATGGCAGTGAATGAGTTAAAAGGGGTGTGAAGACTTTTTCTGGGCATCATACATGCGTCATCCGTTGTGTACTGACCTATGTAGCTGAGCAGCACGGGCAGAAAAATGAGGCCGTGCGCGGCACCCAGCAGCACGATGGCCAAGTACATGCGGAAGTAGAACACCTGGAAGATCTGTGACTTGGATAGCGCCAGGATGAGGATGCCGCCGAACTTTGTCAGTGTGATTCCGCTGAACACCTGTGGCAAGAAAATATCAGTAGTGTTTGACAAAACCTGTAGCCTATACTTCTATAATGTACTTCATGGTAAATGGTACTTCATTTAAATAGCGCTCTTTCACCTAATAAGGCCCTCAAAGCGCTTTACATTTGACTACTCGTTCACCTACTGATGACGAAGCATCAGGAACAATTGGGGGTTCAGTATCTTGCTCAAGGATACTTTGACGTGGTCACAATGGCATGGGATTGAACCCACAACCTCTGGGTTGGGAGACGACCACTCTACCACTGAGCCACGCCTCCCCTATAGTCACAAAAAATGTTCCTTAAAACTTTTGACTATACAGCTCAAAAGCTTGTTAGTGTTTTTGGATTGTATACTCTTTTTTTTTTTTTAAATCTAAGAGGCCAAACAAAGTTAAAAGAGAAAATGTGTTACTTTATACATTCATCATTTGGTTTGGACTCACATTTTATATTGGTCAACATATACAGTACAGGCCCTATTTTTGGACACACTTTCTTATTCAATACATTTATTTTATTCTCATGACTGGTTACTTTGTAGATTCTCACTGAGGGCATCAAAACTGTATATGAACTGATGTCGAGTTATGTGTAAAAAAAAAAAAAAAATTGAAATAACTGAAAACATGTTTTATATTATAGATTCTTCAAAATAGCCATCTTTTGCTCTGGTTACTTTTTTTTTTTTTTTTTTGCATACTCTTGACTTGATTCTTACCTCTGGGAACTCCTTAAAGACTGTTGGAAAACCCTTTCAGGTGACTACCTTTTGAAGCTCATTGAGAGAATGCCAAGAATGTGTGAAAAGGTAATCAGAACAAAGGGTAGCTATTTATTTTATTATTTTCACATAACTCCAAATGTGTTCGTTGTCATAGTTTTGATGACTTCAGTGAGAATCTTCAATGTACATGGTCATGAAAATAAAGCAAGTATTGAATGAGAAGGTGTGGCCAAACTTTTGGCCTGTACTGTGTACAGTTGTAGGACAATTGATAATGTGAAAAAAGGAAGTGTACGAGGGGGGAAAAGCCTTCGTCATCAAGTTTGGTGTTATTAGCTCGTGTTATTAATTTATTGATATTTGCTTCATTTGCGTAACCTACTTGTGTTATTCATTTATTTGATTAATTTGTTAGCAATTCAGATTTGTGTTTTTTCATAGATTGTGGTGTATTTGCAGTTAATATTATTGATATAAGCAATTATAAACATTTGTAAGGGCTACACAGGGAGTAGGAAGACGTACAAGAACTTATCCAGTCCTACCGCCACTAACTTATATCATTAAAATGTACAATATGTTATTATGTTTAATAATATATCAGTAAAATAGGGGGGGTGAATAATAAAAAAAATAATGGAAAATAAACAGAACATGCACTTCTTATTGGAAACCAATAGTCTCAAAATCTAGACAAAATAGTTCAGACTTACCGAGCTGCCCATGTGAGCCAGCGCCTCCTCAGCCCGTTCCACTCTGCTCTTCTTCATGCTGACAGAAAAAGCCCGAACCAGATGACTGCAGAACTCCACAGAAATCCCACAGGCCTGCAAAAAGAAAAAAATGTACGTACACAACAACTCTAGTAGTAGCATCACAGGTTCACACTCATCTGCTCACCATGACCAGATTGACGAGTGAGACGGCGTTGAGGCTGATGTTCCACAGCCACATGACGCCAAACATGTTGACCAGGATCATGGCGATGGTACCGCACACCAGCACGGCCGACCACAGCTCGAAGCCCAGCAGCACTGTGGTGACCACGAAGATGGCGCCCAGCGACACGCTCAATTGGAAGGCCGTGTCGTACGCGATGGTCAAGTACTGCTCGTAGAACACGTAGAAGACGCTGCAAAGCAGGTGCTGGTTAGTGGCCGCTATATGGTTACATGTTAAGTTATATCACAGATATCTGCCCCATATAGCAATAGTTGTTGTTGTTTTACAGCCTGGGGAAAGAAAGGAGAGCCACAGGCAGCACTTGAAATTCTTGCATCCCTTTTAAAGTTGCTGCAGGCCTCTGGCTCGTGGCTACCCTTCCTGTCCAGTTTAACTGGATGAGGTTTCTATCTTGCCACCCTTCGCTATATTCCAGAAGTGTGGGAAATGCATCCGATTGGTATCACATGTATGACGCATGTTATGGAAAATAATTATTTAGCACGTATTAACATAAGTTTATACTGTATTGTAGACACCTGGATTTTCTTTAACAATGTGCTTTTCACTTCTTGTACATGAAGCAATATCGAAGTGACCTTGACTGATAAGCCTGCTCGGAACAGACTGCTTGCTTTCCCGTCTAGCCGACCTCCCTTTTTTCCTCCCCCAAAAAACCCTAACCAGGCAGCATAAAGAATCTTCCCATGATTCTTGTTACACACTCGCTCACAGACCACTATCATGTAGACTGCTCTGTTAGACTTGTGTATATTTGAAGTTTTAAATATAAAGAAACCCAAAAGACAAATTGTTTTGCAGACTGTTTCATTCAGCTCGCCTAATCAGTGAAAATTCCACAAACACACAACCAGTGCTTGCTTGAAATCTTGTATCTCTTTGCCTCCTTAACTCATTCACTCCCAGCCATTTTCACTGAAGCAACTCCCTTCGCTCCCGGCTGTTTTACTGGATTTTGACTGATTTTGCAAGGCCCACAGAATATTGTGTTCAATTGCTATAAAAACATGCAACCTACTAAAATAAAGATTAGAGTCTCTTCTTTCATCAGAAAAAAAGTACATTTGTATCTGTTTCCTTTTTGCAGCAATTAGCATTAGAATATAGCTAAGTTTCATCATTATTCACATTCCTGGGGAAAACTGGCAGACAGAGCTTTTTGCAACATGGCAGTGGTTGATCTCTTATACTCTGCTGCAACCTTCTGGCCGTTTTTTTTTGTAATAACTACCATTTCTTTAAGCAACCTCTTCAAGTCAGAAGCTGCATCAAAGCCTTCTGTATGCTCTAGCATAAAAAACGAACGTATAAATACGTGTTTGAGAGTGAAGGACAAAGTATTAAAAAACGTGTTTATACCTATTTGGGTTTGAATGAGTTAACCACGTTATTTGGATTTGGATCCCCCACCCCCCACCCCCAACTATGTCCCATAGCTCAGAAATATAAGGGATACAGCAGATTGTTGTCACCTATATGGCAGAGCGCCAGTACTTGGAACAAATTCATCAAGTGTTGTATTATCGCCATAGGCTTCTTTACAGCATCCCTGACCAATTTAGAGGCCAGTACTTGCCAGAAATTCCTGCAGATATCTAAATGTTGCCGATGGGCTTTGTGCAGCCTCCCTGATCAGCTTTCTTGTATGAGGCTTCTGTATTGCTACCCTACCCCATTGTCTAGACGTATGATCAAGTCAAATCTGTACGAAAAGTTTGTACTTGCCAGAAATTCCTGGAATCTAAGTCTTGTTGAAGCCTCCTTGACCAGTTTTCTTAGATTTTTGTAAGAAAAGCCCTCTTGAGTCTTACTACTCAATAGCCCTGATAGGTGAATAGTGGTTTACTTTTTTCACATGGCATACACTACAAAAAAATTAACATTTTACAGCATTACACCTTCATGTGTGTCATGTAAGGATATTGAAAAAAAAAAAAATGATGTCCTGTCAAATTCAAACTAATTTTATATTGACACTTTTTACACTTCTGTATTTGAGAAATTACAGAAACTTGCACATTTCTTTTTCTACAAGAAGCAGCGTGTTACACAAAGACTTTTTGTATGACAGTACAAGTAGGACCCACCTGTAGGCAAAGACCTTGTGGTCCATGGTCTGACTGATGTTGCCAGCCAAGATGCGGGCCATTTTCAACGCGTCAATGTAGTCCGACGACTCCTTCAGGATGGTGTGAAAGGTCATGAAGTAGCTGGCTCCCACCTGGGTGTTGTTGGGATAAACGTCCACCGCAGTGGCGTAGGCGGCATGGCCGCTGCAATGAAAACAAATAGTGAGGTTGGTGATGGGTTACATTACTTAAAAAAAAACACATACACGCAAGAAACTTAGGAGATGGAATTACCCTTTTCCACACTTGATGTTGGGATTGTCCAAGAGGAACATGGGGAGAAAGTGCATGAAGTCGTCACCCACAGGCCTCTGCTTCCCGCTTTGTGTCATGGGTCGACAATGCACACAGGATGGGTCCACCACTAGAAAACCACAAGCCAGTTGGTAAGAATTGTAATGTTTATGGAGGACCAAACATGCCAAAATAAAAAAAATAAATAATAAAAGTGACAATAAAAATGGACATAAAAATTTCAAAAACTAAATACAAAAAATACATATAAATGGGAAAAAAAAATAAAAAATATATATACATAAATAAAAGTAAAAATAAAAAAGTAACGTTAAAAAATAAATATAAAAATAAATACAAAATTAAATATATAAATAGAATTAAATGTCAATCTATAAATGAAACGGCTCTGCTCTCATATTTATTTCATGCTGCAGACGTGTCAGCATGAAATCCGCCATGAAATATTATTCATATGAGGGGGCGGTCCTAAGTGTGTCTTGGGTTGAACTATTCACCTATTGGTTGATCAACATTTGAGTCATGTCGGACTCGTTCCACAGCAAGAGAGAATACACACACATGAAAGAAACAATGGACCTTGTTGTGTACAAGAACTTGTGTGAAGTTGTCGAGCAAGTCGCAAGTTGTGGTGACAGTGGACAAGATAGTCGTCCATTGCTGGAGCTCTCCATGCAAGCCGGCGAGACTTCCTTGTTCACCAACCCACTCACTCTTACCAGTTTGCAACGACGGAGTGCAACCCAAGACAGCCCCCTCATTTGAATAACATTTTGTGATGGATTTTATGCTGACAGCGTCTGCAGCATGAATAAATATGAGAGCACAGCCTTTTTATTTATAGATGGACATTTAATTCTATTTATATATTTATTTTTGTATTTCTTTCCACATTTATTTTTATATTTATTTTTTGAATCTTGTTTTTTTATTTTTACTTTTATTTAATTATTATATCTAGTTTGTATTTATTTATTAGATCTATATATTTTGTTGTTTTTATTTCCATTCATATTTATTTTTTGAATTCAATTTTTTTTAATCCATTTTTAATTTCACATTTATTTAGAATTTTGGCATTTTTGGGTGAATGAAGTCAATCCCAGATTTCCAGAGTTCCGGCAAGAAGCAGGATAACACACTGAACTGCCCAAAAGTCAACCAAACACCACATATCTTTGTTTTGTCTAAGAAGATAGCTGCATTTGTTTGTCTTTTCACGGTTACAAGACACATTCGGTGAATTCTCTGATACCTGACATGAGGATTTCGGCTGTTGGTCAGCTAATGTTAACGGATGCCTTTTCAGATGATCATGCGCTTGTGCTTTTCTTACATTTGAGCATAGACTTGCACTTTTCCAAGTTACTCTGCTACTGCTTTCATTTTCAGAGGCTTGTTCTAGTTTGCTGCGCCGACCGACCGCATATTGATTTCTGCGAGGCATCCGTGATGTTCTTGCCAAAACACCTGACAGGTGATTAAATAAAATAGGTGATTAATCAACATCAAGCTATTATCATTATTGTGCAGTGGTTGACATGTCAACAATGGTTCAACTCCTACTGTTCAGCAAGAACTTAACTACCGTTAACTATAAATACTTTTCACCTTGTGTAAGAGCACTGTGTGTTTGCCTGTCTGTTGTGTGCAAAGATAATAGTTAGAATGTCGGGAAAAAGTCAGCCAGAGAGTAGTTGACATTAGATAAAGATTTACCTGAAGCGTTACAGAAAGCTCCTGTGGCATTGTAATAACGACAGCAGGTGGACTGCGGCTTGACCCAGTCGAAATAGTCATCCAGCCAAGAGGAAGGTGTGAAGGCAATGGTGGAACTGGGATATATATATATATATATTTTTAAATAAAAAGAGAATTCCATGTAGTCTCTTACATTTTTAAACATTTTAATTTGAAAATGTAAGCCGTACTAGTTGCTGATGAGCGACGCAGAGTAGACCTGCTCCACCAGCGAATTGTTGTTGCAGCCCACGCCGCCGCACACGACGTTCTGGCCCTCAAGGCTGCTGTAGTTCAGGCCGTCTTCCACTACAAAGTAGACCGGCGCTCCCGTGTGGAGATACTGACTCAAGTTCTTGAAGTACTCCAATACGTAGGAATCCTGTTTGAGCAGAAAAATCATACGAGGATACATTTTAATATGCACAACATGGACTGAATTGATCTATTTTGATGGATGTGTTGTTTATCCCAATTGGCTTACATCAGGCATGGAAAGTTGCTGATCCAGTCCAATCTCAACTTTATTCACCACAGCAATACTAAAGGACAACGCTCCCACAAACACAGCCACCTGAATAAAGTTATGTATCAAACGACAACTTTTATTAAAAATTAAATAAAGCTGTTGCAGACGCATTCAACTGATGCACTTACAATGATGGGCCGCACCCACTCTTTGAGGATGAACGGCGCATACAGCTTCTTGAAAAAGCGGAAGAGGATGCTGTCCGTCTTTGTTTCCTGACCTTCGGGAAGTTTGGCGCAACAGATGATGTCCATACGATTCGCCTTTTGTGACAGCACAATTTAGGAAATTCTACTATAATCATCTTGAATGCGTGGCCAATGTTGAGGCTCACCTCCTGCCTCTTCAGGTCCAAGCCCAGAAGGCTAACAAAGCAGCTGATCTGCAACAGGAAATCAATAAAAACAGCCAGGCCAGCAAAAAGGGAGAAGGTCCGGACTGCAGGCATGTTGGACAGTGCTCCTGTAGAAAAACAAGAAATTAGGAAAATACATCACTCACCATTGAGAAGATTCAGGATATTCACTTTCAATGTCATGCATTTTTGTTAGGGATAGAGTGATAATCGGCCCAGCCGATAATCGGCGCCAATATTCAGCATTTTATGAATATCGGCATTGGCCTCATTTTTATTTTGATGGCCGATATATTAAAAACTGTTATTTTGGCTCCGACGGGCGCTTTTCTCCTCTGTCTACTCTGAGTCAGCGGCTGTTGACTCCCTGCAGCATTGACCCACCCACAGCACCATCTGATTGGTTGCTCGTGCAGCGCTATTAATGGCTATTAGCCCGCGAGCTAACCGTTAGCTCGCGAATTAGCGGCTAGCTAGATCGCAAATTAACAGCTAGTAGGTTAGCTTGCGGGCTAACTAAATGCCATTTTTTAGCGGCTATTTGGGATTTATCCCGGGGTTAGCGTGTGGGTGAATGGTTAGCCCACGAGCTAACGGTTAGCCTGCAAATTAGCGTCTATTTGGGAGTTAGTGTGCGGAAGCCACATTATATAGGTGGTGCAAAAGCTGATGGCAAACAAAAAAAAACCTTTAACATGTTGCAAATCACAAAAGCTGTTTGTTTAATAAACATGTCCTTGAAGGCATTTAAGCAGTCAAGTTCTAGAGTTTTTATGATTATTTTATTATTTCAAATTTTGACACCAACTTTTTTTTTTTCCTGTAAATGTATATATCGGCTTCATATATCGGTTATCGGCCTCCCTGACTACCTATAATCGGTATCGGCCCTAAAAAAAAATATCGATGTATCTATAGTTTTTGCATACCCAGAAAGAAGGCCACCGTCTCTGAAAAAGAGGACAGGAATATGCTGGGTGCAACATCACCGAGGATGCGGCCTATCTGTTGGTGGAGTTCCTCCTGGGGCCTCCGCTCATCTCGCTTACACCCAAACAAACAAACAAGAATAGATTAGTTAAGCCTTGTTCAAAGGGACTAGTTGATGGATTGAAGCACATACCTGGTACGTTTGCACAATGATGAATATGTTGTCCACGCCGACAGCCAGCACCAGGAAGGGAATGACCTCGATGACGATGAGGGTGAGGGGGATGCCAAAGTAGCTGAAGATGCCCAGCGAGGATGCCACTGAGCTCAGCACGATCAGGATACCCGCTATGGCCAGAGAAATTTTGGAGTCCACCTGTATGTGTCAATGCAAAAAGCTTATTATTATGGATATTAAGGTCTATATGATAATGTAGACCAGAGGTGTCAAACTGATTTTAATTCAGGGGCCACACCTAAATTGGTCCGTGGCCTTATAAGGTAAAAATATTTCCTGTTATTGTTTGGTTGTAGTAGTAGTATATAATAGTTATAAATACACTCTGAAAACAATCCCATTTATTATCTTATTGCATAGTAATCTGGGGGTATCAAATGCTGAATAACAGCTATATTTCAGAATGTCATTTAAGTGGTTGTCAGCACGCAATCCAGTGTAAAAAATTTGCAACAATTCATTATAGCGGAAAAACTGCAGTTTGTGTTGTTTGATTGGACCACCTGACGGTTTTGGCCTGCCCGGAGGACCCCGTATGATTGACAACCCTGATTCAGAGTCTTCAATGAGATACATTTTAGGGATGTGAGAGGAAACCAGTGTGTTATTTTACATAACTGCTATAAAATTGCAATTAGAGGCTGGCATTTTTTGGTTTTGTTTTAAATGTTACCGATCTGATGGTCTCACAATCACATTGAATTAATTCTGTGAGCCCTCATCATGAACATGACATTTGCTTATTGTTATTATTATTAATATTATATTGTTATAATATGTAGAGTTATACCCTGTAGATCTACAACATTGAATTGCTACTACTTTTCCTTCTACATTCTTTGTCGATCTCATTAATTCTTATTCAAGTTTCACAACTTTTCAAATACACATTTGGACTAACCCTTTTCTTTACCCACTAATCTATTCAGCTAGTCAAGGCAGAGGGGCCTTGTCCTGTCTGCGTTGAATTGTTGTCGTTTTCCTGTTTTTATCTCATGTTGGGTCTTTTTATTAACCTGCTCCATATGACAAGTGTCTTGAGAGCACCTACGTAGTGACTTGGTGCCATTTAAATGAAACTAAATTGCCCTTTTCGTTCCTCTGCTGCTCCCTTAATGTAAGCCATCAAGTCATGCTGCAGCAGGTTGAGCCAGTTTTATTGTATCTGCAGCGCGTGACGTGACGGGATGTGAACTCGTGATGGCGGTCGCTTACTAGCAGTCTCCTCCAGCTGTTTATGTGTCCCAATGCCAGCGAGATGTAGACAAACATAATGGCATAGCTGAGGACCACGGTGCTGATGTCGCTGTTGCTCTCCCGGTTGATTTCGTCCTCGACGCTCCGCTCGGCGCTGAAGGCGATGGTCAGGTTGGGGTTGCTGAACTCCTTCATGAAGCGGATGAATCTGGAGTGCACATACACACACTTTAAAGAAGGAGATCAATGGCAAAAAAAGCGCAGATATCCAGGTGTCTTATCAGAAGCTAACATCATTAGCTAATGCTAATTGTGCTCTTGTCTAGCTGCCACTTGAAAATGGAGGATCTTCACTCATCTTAGATGCCAGGTCATGGGTGGAGAAAGTGAAGGTCTTTTGTAAATGAGGCATACGGTGACAGCACAATTCAGAATAATTCATAATGGTTTAATTCACTTTAAACAAAACAAACGTCTTACTCATTTTCCCACGCCCGAGCTTTGTCCAGTTTGTCAGTGTCGTTCAGGTAGTTGTTGATTGGGAAAGTGATGACAAGTGCGCTTGCGTTGTTATAGTTTGTGGCTGGCAAAAACAAAAAGCAAACAAAATGAAGTACAAGCAAAAAAAATAAAAATAAAAATAATCAACTGCATCCTTGACAAAAATATGTTTCTCATAGTCAACTCAATACAGGAAATGGATGGATGAAGCAGAGCTTCAGAAGAGGGAGGGTCTGTATTACAGAGACTTTTAAAAGAAACACTAAGTCACATAATCATGGATCATGCAAAGTGGCATTAAAAAAAATACTGTATACATATATTGTTCATCTTCATTAGGTAGACTGAGGAAGGTTTTGGCTTCTGTGCTGACCTACATAAGAGCTGCACTGCAAACTATAAATACAGACTAATATAAACTAATATCAATACATGACTACCTTTCTGAAAGTGCCACTCAAAACTGAGTATTGTTATTGTAAAGGTGATTGATATATCTCTTGCATTGGCTCTCATTACTTCCCTAACAATGTTGCAGCAAAGGAACACTACATGAACAGAAGATCATTGACCAACATAGCACAGCATTTTTGAACACAATAAAAATATGTAATAGCTGTTTAAACCCTGATTATACAACTTTATAGGTGCAGAGGAAAATGTTGTCCTTGTAATATATTTAGCTTGCGTAAAGCTTACAGTCGTAGCCACCCAGGGCCAGCCAAGGGAAGACGGGACCTCCAAATGTGCCGAGACAAGGATCGTGGAGTTGAGTGGTGTCGTTGAGGGACGCTGGTGCGCTGTAATACAAAAACATGTTGTTCGACACTCATTCTCATCCATTTTGAAACACTGTAAATCACTTCACACCTCGGCAGTGCATAAGAAAGAAAAAGGAGGCGGAAGTGAACCTGACACAGTAGAGGAAGTGGCTGTGAAAGTCGGCGTAGGTGTAGAATTCGTCGCCTCGCCAGTGATCCAGTACAGCGTGACTATTCTGGAAGTAGTTGAGGACGCTCAAGATGGTGCAATTGTCGTTGTAAGGGGCCAGCGGGGCCAGACAGATGTCCTTCAGTGTGACGTTTTGGCCTTCGTATGGGGCGACAAGCTCCTCGATGGCGAGCTGCAGGTCCAGCACCTGGGGGGTTTGAAGAGGGAGTGAATTCAAGGATGGAAAAACAAATAACAACTTTGGGGTTGCAGCAGCAGGTCGCTGGAGTCAGGAAAAACCCTCCATTCATCACTTTTCAGGGCACCTCAGAAAGGACAATGTTTGCTCACTGACTAACATTGAATTATCAAACAAGACCAACTGGCTTCAATCTGACATCACTCGACAATGTTGACCCCCACTCACATTTACAGGAACTTACGGGGACGAGCGGAGGTCCTACTCGAGGGTAGGTACTCCGCCGGCCCGATAAACTCCCGATCGAGGTCTTTTCAAATTCTTCATCTAATCGCCGTCTCCTCTCACTCAAACCATCCATCAACGTCAAGTATATAAAATAAAAAGCTGAGAAAAACAGCAACCACCTAAAGTATTTCTCTTTCCCCGTTGTGATTTTCGTCGTGCGGTGCTTGGGTGACGTCATGGGAGAAACCGTCTCACGTTGGTTACGTATCGATCGAAACTCGTGATGTCACAAAATGGGCCGTACTCCGCATTGGAGACACAGCCACAAGCGGGCCGGCTGAGAGGACGGTTCCTGTGAAAGTCCCTACCCCCGTCCCCATACCAGAACATCCTGCGGTGGAAACGCAAGGATCAACATTGGCCCGGCTTTCACTTGCCGGTGTGAGCTCAAAGACGATGCTATGCGCTAGTCCTCATGGTAAATGTGGCCATCCTACAGGCAAAGCACTACCACTTTTGTCCATATGGTGCCACCATAATCAACAAAGACTGAAAGCTCCTTGGTGTTGCTTTAAACAGATATTTAATATCTTTATTTATAGTTACTTTAATTTAGTTATTTGACAAACGCTTTGAAGTCAGAACTAGGACAATCCGAGTGGAATAAATCCGGCTTCCCACATTCCTCAAATGCAGCACAAGTTCAATTTATGTATTATTTATTTTTTACTTCATGCATTTGCAATGTCTTGACTTTAGTTAGATAAGTACACAGTCAAAGCGATATATATATATTTTTTTAAACAACAACAAAGCAAATAATAATTTTTTGGTGGGTGTTTCGGCCAAGTGTTTCTCATTTTCTGTTTTCAGTTTCAGCTCAAAATTTGCATTTCGGTGCATCCCTAATTTCTATTCTTTTACAGTTATTTTAAATTTTTGGTTCCTGAACCTAAAACACCCACAAGAAGGCGACCACATCACAAGTACCGATACCTTGAAATAAGGCCGATACCTGGTATAAGTACTCACCCATCCTTAATAGAAACAGATTCAAATAAAATTAAATCAAACTAAATTAATAAAAAAACACATAAAATAATGAAAAGTAATAAAAAGAAAACTAAAATTAACTTGAATCGCTGACTTAGGAAAACAGAAAGCCAAGAAAAAATACATAAATGGCGCAACATCAAGATGTTTCCCTTTGAGTGCCTAGTCAAGAAACTCAAAAACCAAGATGAATATTGTTTATGAATAATTATTTCTCCGACTCACCTGATGGAGGATGCCGTTATCCAAGATGGTGCCAAACGGGACGTCGGAGCCTCCGATGTAGGGCTTGTAGATGAAGGGCTTGTTGAGCGGCGTTGTGATGATGAGCTGAGCCGTCCTGTAGAAAGGTCCAAAATGACTGTCGAAGTAGCCCTTCTCCTGGCGCGCCTGGCTCCCTGGCGACGACCACAGCTCCACGGGGTCGGTGGTGATGCGCATGTAGACCAGACCGCCTGAGGCGGCCATCACCAGGAGCAGGCTGCCCAGGATGACCAGACCCGGGTAGCGCACGCAGAACGAGCCCCATGAGCTGAAGACCACACGCAGCATGTTCTCGAAACGCTCGCCCAGCGTTTCGCAGCATGATGCGTTGACTGTGGACACAATTTGACTGTTACTTTACTTACGTGTCATTTCACATACACTCAAAGGACACTTCATTAGAATAATTGAATGAAATCCAATTACCTGCTTCAGGATTATCACTGTTGAGAGATAACGGGTTATTGCTATCCAATATAGGCTCGTACTCCGACAAGATTGTCCTTTTCCTAAAACAAAAGTACACATAAACTAGTTAGCTTTTTTTAATTTTTTTTTTTTTTAACTAACCTCAGCTCTTGTCATTAGTATAAAATAGAGCTTGAACAGACTAGCTGGTAGGGCTGGGTATCGATTCTAATTTCCTCAATCAATTTGATTTCTATTCACAATTTCAGATCAATTCGATATTGATTCATTATGGAAACATCAATTCTTCTCAAATGTCAAGGACATGATAAAAACTTTGCAAATATTTAAATTCCCATGTAATTTTTGGGACAGCAATGATTTAGTTTATTAATGAAAGTAACGTGTTAAAATCACTTAAGTGTTACACAAACATTGACATCAATAAAGATGATGAAAATATTTTCATAATTGTACTTTAATAAATTGTAAATATTAACTTAAAAGATTCTGAATTGTCTTAAAGTGCAATAAGTCAGTTAAAAAAAAAAAAATATATATATATAAGAAAATAATTTTAAATTCATGTGAATAGTCCCTTTCAAGAAAACAGATACAAAAAAAACAATCGGACTTTAAAATTCTACTTTCTTAAACATGTATGGGGAAAACATTTAAATAATTGATTCATTGTTTTATGAATTGATATTGGGCTTGAAAAGGAAAATCGATTCAATATCGATTATTCGATTTTTTGAAACCCAGCCCTACTAGTTGGGTCCAATTTATAAGGAAGAAAAATTGCAAGAAAACTTGCAAAATAGCTGTGATGCATAAAGTTATAGTCACAGATTAATATTCACGAACGAGGGAGGCCGCGAAAAATGAACCGCGATATAGCGAGGGAAAACTGTATTGAAGACCTGAACTTGGAAAATCACACCGGGAAAGTTTCATTACATTGGAATTTGATAATAATAATAATAATAAAAATACACATTGGGAAAGTTTAATTATATTTAAATCAATAAAAAAATCTTACGCATTGGGAAAGTTTCATGACATTTGCATTTAAAAAGCAAAAAAAAAGGGGGGTGGCAAGGTGGACAGAAATGGCCAGCATGGAGTGTTTTTACCTGTAACACCACGCTGCAAGCACCGTGCCGATAAACACGAACAGGAAGGCGATGTAAGAGATCCACATGATGACGGTCATGGCGTCTATACCATTGATGGTCCAAGGAGGCGGGGTAGGCGGTGGGACAGGTTTGGGCCCACATGTCTTGGTGCAATCCTGGCATGAGCAAGGACCTGAACCATCATCCAGGCCTTCGGAGCAGTCATACGTCTTGTTGTTCATGGGCGTGTAGCCAAACACCGGCACATCTAAAGTCAATTTGAAATAATAATAACTCACAAACTGATAGATGAAAACATGTATTCAAGATAATATTTACCCGAGAATATTGGGATGATGGGAAAGGGAGCCTGCCCGTTGTTGATGTCAAACATGTATTGGACCCAGTTGGTGGCATTGCAGTCCTTGGCGTCCTTGCCACACAGCAGCGACAAGGCCTTCACGTTGCTGGATGGCGCTTGCACGTCCCGGCAGGCGTTGTACATAGCTGCAAAAGTGACTCGATCCATTCTACTGACATCTCAACCAGCATAATGGTTCAATCTTATACAGTCACTTTACATATTAACACAACTTGCTTAATGCAGATCATGACTAGAGGCAAGTGGCGTGTGTGCGCGCAAACTCACCGTTGGCGAACGTTTGTCCGATGTAGTACTGAACCTCCACCACGCTGGAGGTGTTGAACTTGGTGGCATTCATGAATTGACTCTGGTGCGGGCTGCACGTCAGCTCGCAGAAGAGGTTCATCAAGTTGATGAAACAAGAGGGACACCTGAAAATGCGCACAAAGGAAGACTTTCAGTAGAAATTACACCATGACATGTGCGCTGTTAGCACATTCATGTGATTAGCATAAGTTTATACCGGGACAGGAATTGCCGGGGCAGCTGGAGACTCGTTTCCAGAGTGCGCAACTGGTCCACATTGCAGCAGAGTTCGCGGTTGCCATAAACATAACCGGGACACAGCTCCTGTATCATACAGAAATACAAGAGTCAGTAAGAAATAAAAGGACACAATAAAAAATAAAAAGACTTTGAAGAAATAGATAAAAAATAAAATACTGCACTAAATATCAAAACAAAAATTTTAATAACAAAAAATATAAAATATTTGATATTATAACAGTATAAAAGAAGAAAAAAAAGTTATTAAAAAAAGAAACTAATGAAAATTAAAAAAAATAATAAACACAAAATAAACTAAAAATACAACTACAAGATAAAATTATCAAAATTAAAAAAAAAATCACAAATTAACATTAAAATAAAACAAGATAAAATACAGTTATCAATAAAAATAAAAATGCATAAAACAAAAATACAGAGCATGAAAATATTACAATAAAACAATTAAATGTATTATAAAAAAAATATTGAAATCAAACATACTAAAATATACATATTAAAATGAAAACAATTATCATAAAAATACAAAAATGCTATGCTCGATATTATAAAATCATTACAGTATTTAAAAATACTAATTAATCACTCAAATATCAATTTAAAATACAGTATTACCAAAAAACTAAAACAAAAGTCAATTTAAAAAATGAAATCAAAATAAAACAATGAAATAAATGTTAAAATACCACCAAAAACAACAACAACAAAAATCATGAATACAACAATAAAGTAAAACAAATCAAATATTTAAAAAAAAATTCCAATATCTACAAAAAACCGAAAAGACCAATGATCATATACATTTTGAGGGATTGCTTTTATCGTCCCGTAGGAGGACACGTACCATGAGGAGGTCAGAGCCCTCTGGCTCCAGAGGTTTGGGAGTGCCAGTGTAGTTACAGTTATATTTCTTTCCGGGCACCGGGGACTCGCCACACTCGCCATACCACACACAGTGTTGGGCCGCCGCTGCATGCTAACCAAACACAACACAACATTGACTTAGATGCCAACAAGGAAAGAAAAAGGAAAAAAAACATCCACCAGCAGCCCTAGCGAAGTGTGCTGACATCTCGCATTATGTAGAATTTGTACTTGACATTTCAGCAACATTTTGAGCTGCCGTGGGTACTATTATTATTATTCTTGTGATTATTATTACTACTACTGTACTACTACTACTACTACAGTACTCATGACTACTTCAAGGACACCACAGAACTTTGACCTGGTACACGTTTGAAGTTCAAGTGACTTTGCCGGTGTCATGTTTTGTCTGAAAATACAACTACAATTTCACTTCTGCAAACACGTTTCCTCTTCCGCCTTGGTATTTTAAGCTAATACGTACGCTTTGAATGAAAGATATGACAGTAGTTTAGTCACGGCAACGCCGCTGACTCAACAGCTGCCGTCCGTAACAACAGCAAACAACACACGCAGTCTTAAAGAGAATAAAGATCACTCTGTCATAGACTGGATTTGTCAAGTGACACGATGCGATTTATGGCGGTGTAAATAATAAATTAAAAGAAAATTTTAGAATAAAAACAGGAAATAGGTGAGGTTCAAAAAGGCGAATTTGTTGTTAAACCACAAATATGCACAGCTAAAAAAACGGAATTGGGCATGTGGAGTGCAAATTCAGCCTTAAATAGAGTCAAGCGTGTGCTTTTTTTCCGCCGCTGCCATTCTTACTCTTCCTGCCTATTCAGCATCACAGAGCTCACATGCTCATGTTGGAAGCAATGACTTGGGGGAAGTAAATTCACTTACTCCACAAAGTGCTTTTTAATTTTTTTTAAGTCAGAATGAACCGCAGGTACTACAGCAAGACCTTCTTGTGTCTTTCTGCCCAGTTCAAGAGTGACGTGGGAATGTCCCGCCCGCAACAAAACAGTTGGTCTAAGAAAATGATAGGTTTGTTTAAGGTTACATTCATATTGTTGATTAGTCGGGGTAAAAGGTGATATTGAAGCATGTGAGAATGGAGCATGGCCAAGTAGTGGACAGATGGAAAGACGACAGAGGAGTAGAAACAAAGCACGTCAATGAGATTTTGATGACGTTTATCCAGGCCTGATTGAATCACAAAATTGTTATGGAGTGTGTGAAATGGGAACAATACAGTAATGTCTATCGAGGCTGAGAGTTAAACATTGACACACTCTACATGAACTCATTTTAAAAGCCAACATCGCTCACGGCCTCACAAGAGACAATTAAATGAAGACGACACCTTACGGCCCCTAATGTGCTGATGACGTACGTTTTAGGTTCAGGAGCAAAATAAATAAATAATCACATTAACCAGGTCAAAGAGTATTCCAATTGGTTATTAAATTCCAATTTTCATGCTCCAGATACGATAAAAGGATAACGGAACATAGTCCGGTTTTGGTTGGGTGCAGGTTCAGGCTTAATACGAGAATGACTCAAATAGACTTATTTGAAAGCAAGCTTTATGATGCATCTTTTTTCAAAAGTGATCCGAGTTCAAAATGTTTTTGTTCCATTGCGAAATAAAATGTTGTGTTCTCTGTCACAATTACAGCTGCAATAAAACAATTTATTTAAATGTATCAGTGCTACTCAGAATGGAATGATATTTTGTTCTTAACCATTCTTGGGTTTTGTTTTGTTTTGTTTTTTGTAACTTTGTGTTTTGGTCCTTTTTTCCTGTTCTCATGACATGCTACTAGCTTTTTGACACCGCGCAGAACATTGCACTCTCCAGAACGATTTTTTTTTTTAATAGTCTTGATATTTCACTGTAGCCCACAAATATTTATAACACTCCATGTAGATGTGGCAAAGAAGCCCCAGAAACATATTCATCAATGTTTTACAGTAGGTATTGGTTCCCTTATTTTAACAACAAAACTACTAAGGTCACCAAAATCACTAAAAATTGATAAGACTGGAGTGTGTCAAAATGCATATTGACAAACCACAAAGTGTCTGGCAGGATGCCCTTTGAACTGATGTGATGAAACTGGATCTTTGGAAAGAACACTATAGCAATACTGGGAAACATGGAGGAGGTTCAATTATGATCTGGGGCTGCTTTGCTACACCCGTGACCCGCCACAACTGGCTCTGTGTACATTCTCTATTACCCTTTTCCCCAACAATTCTATTGGAACATGAAAATAACAAAGCTTGATTTCCATTGAGTCGTTTTCAGTATTACTTTAAATGTCTGTTTCATATTATTTCAGCGACCACTACAAGTTTTCTTTTATGGTACGACCTTTATGGTACGACGACCCCCCATTTCCGTAGTGGTGTGTCTTGAGCATCCTGTATGGAGAGCACCTAAGTCCAAGATTTTCGACTCAGAGCCCATCCCACCCCAGAATGCTTTGACATTCTCAAGCTTTTATTGTACTCTACAATTAAAGATGGAAGACCCCTTGTGCTGGACGTAGCAAAGCAGCCCCCGTCAGTATTTTTTTCTGTACTTTTCAGTATCACTTTCAAGTTTTTTCTGAGACCAATGTATTTCCCTCGTGTCAGATGTGTTGGAAGTATCACCACCACCAAACAAAACGTTTTGTTGGTCACTGAAATGATGCGTGAGGTTTGCTGTGATGTGACGTACGCACTCTTTCAAATCGTGTCTTTGTATTTTGCGTTAACATTACATAATCTGAGATTTAAGGGCCTTTTTAACTGCAAATACTGTATATACATTAGCACAGCTGACTGAACGTTTGCAAATTCAAACTGGGATCCAATTCCAACTGTTATCAAATTTCGACTTCTTGTTAACTTAACGAACGAGAAAACTGAAGAAAGCTTCACTTAGAAGACAATAGGTGAAGCCAATTCTTTTTTTTTTTTTTGTTACACCCAGTTTGGTGACAAACATCAACGTCGACATTTATATTTAGAAACGACGTTGATAAATAAAAGCAAGTTAGCATAAGCTAATTGTAGCCGTCATTCTACAAAAACTAGCTGACCTAACTTGTGTGTGCAGTATTTGCATTTGCGTGTTACCGCTTCGGCTTTGAGAGCTGAGTCATGTTTTCAAATCACGAGAAGCACACACAAAAACGCGACTTACCCATCGAAAATGGGCCTCCGATAGCACAATAAGCAGCAGGAGAAGACAGAAGCCGCCTCTGTCCGGTACGAAGCCCATCGTAGGCGTCAGTGGAAAGACAGCAACACGATGACAGCAGTGGCTTAGTGAAACTTTCGCATATTTTGTTATGGGGTTTGATCTTTTTCTTCTTCTTTGTCTCACGTTTTTGTTCAGTGGTGGAGGCGAGCAAGCCAAAGAGTCGGTGCTGCCACCAAGAGGCAATATTGAGAACTACGCCTGTCATCGTAAACGTAAATAACATTTAAACATGAAAAAATAAAACAAAAAATAAAACAAATGAATTAAAAAACAATAATAATAAAATATAACATAATAAAATTAAACGCTAAAAGTCAAAATAAAACAAGACAATAACATAACCAAATTATTATTTTTTTTTTAAGAAAACAAATGAATTAAAAACAATAATAATAATAACATATAACATAATAAATTAAACGGTAAAAATCTAAATAAAACAAGACAATAACATAACCAAAATTAAATAACTATTGAAATAAAATAATGCAAGCAATAATATAAAATATTCCAAAATGAAAATGTATTAATATTTTTTTTTTTAAACAGACACAAAATTGTTTTATTTTTAATAAAACATTAATTCTTTCTTTCCTGCCCGAGAGTTATTGATTTAACCATAAATTCATTAATGTGTCTATTGTGCGTCATGCTGAAAGGTTATCATATTTTTACTTTTGTGTAACCAAATCAAAACATCAATGATAACTAAAACAATGAATGTTACACTACTTTAGGTTTATTTATTCCTAGTTATTTTGTAATTATCATGAGTGAAGGTGGAATTTTGTCTACAACTTGTTTAATCACATTTGACATATTTTCCTTTACTTTCCCCCCGACTATATGCAAAATGCAGTATATTACTGTATGTTCATACATTCATTAGAGTTCTGGAAATGAATGTGCAACTTTTGGAAAGGACTACGCATTATTTTTGCCTAAACAGTGGCAGTTTGTCAATTTACAGCTGCTTTGCTTCTTGTCGCGGTCTTTTTAACACATTCAACATACAATGACAGGATGCGACTTCATCAAGCTTCCTCATGAGTGATGGATTAAAGTCACGCACCAAAAACAAAGTGAGACAATGTTAACATGCATTCCGATTTTATCTACAGCGAGTCGTCATTGACTTGAGGTGCTGCACTCGTGACTGATAAGGTAAGCGAATCAAAAATTTTAAGATAATAAAGAACTCAATTTCAGGTGAAGTAAAAGAGACAATGGTGTTTATTTCCATAGAAAAAAATATTTATTCATATACATTTAAATCACATTTAGATCACAATTCAGGTGAGTATTTGCATATGGTGCAGCGCCTATATATTACAGCGGACTGTGTCTATTTATATATATATATATATATATATATATATATATATATCACAGCATCGTGGATACACTGCTATACCTGTACATGTACCTGTGTCACATCTGCAAAAGTAGGTTGAACAGGCTGCTACATTTAGTGCATTCCTTTAAAACTGGGAATTTCATAGCTAATACAAGACTGGGGAGCTACAGTGTCGACAAGCCTGGGAAGAACTTCTAGACTATATAAAGTGTTTTATTTTTGCAACTATGGGGAAATACTATGTTTTTTGATTTGGTCACAAACACAAATACACACATGCACACAAAGGCAGGGCCTTAGCTGACCTGGAATTTTCTCTCCACAAAAGGGAAAACAGGAATGTGTTGGGAAGTCAGTTTTTTTTTCTTCTGTCAATTCAATGTTTTTGTACTTAACTTACATGAAACCACACAAAACTAGAAATACACCCACCGTATGTCCTCCGGACAGTTTGTTTTTTTGTTTGCTTACTATTTCTTAAAAAAAAAAAAAGTCATAAACTCAACAAAATTGAAGATACAATTTTTTGTCCTCAAGTACCCCCATGGACATGCAAAACGCTGCAAGGAAAATTATGTCCTGTGTCCTGCACACAATAACAAAATAATAAATTCAATATGCCATGACAGGCTACAATTGCGCCCCTTTTCCACTGCACTAGTGGGCCGGCTCAACTCTACTCGCCTCTGTTTACACTTCCAAATAATGAGAGAAACACAGAACAAGGTTCTCTGGTACTTACATTGCGACCAAGGTAAATAGAAAAGATTTATCCGAGAAGAAAATGAGGGCAGCCCCCCTAAAAAAAAAAACAGGGCTCTGCAGCAACGTGGAGACTGGGGAGTCTGATACAGAGCTAACACAGTAAGCTAATGTTTGCGTGTGTGTTTTTCTCAACATAATGGAAACTAATTTTATCCAAGAGGAGACTATGGGCAACAACAAAAATAAGATGCTGAAGCAAAGTGGAGACTGTGGAGTATAATATTGAATTACACACAACAAGGTAGGCTTATATGTCCTGTATTTACTTCTAGAGTGACATATATTATTTGAGAGGAGACTGAGGGACAGCAAGAAAATTCAGCAAAGTAAAGACTGTGGAGTCAGACTATGGACAACAACAAAAATAAGGTGCTGAAGCAAAGTGGAGACTGTGGAGTATATTATTGAAGTACACATAACAGAGTAGGCTCATGCTACTTTACTTCTCTAAAGCGACATACTGTATATTATTTGAGAGGAGACTGAGGGCAGCAAAAAAATGCAGCAACGTGGAGACTGTAGAGTACATCGCTCCACCATCCAGCGCTAACAGAGAAAGCCAACATGTCTGCACTTACTCCTTTAAAGAGACTTACTCAATTTGACAGGAGACAGAGGGCACCATGAAACGGGACCTATGCGCCAAAAAGGAGACTGTGGAGTACATCACTGCATTGTCCAAAGCTAAGAGTGTAACTAACATTAAGATGCCTTGTACAGTATTTACTTTACCAAAGAGACTATTTTTTCTGAGAGTGGACTGAGGGCAGCAAAGTGGAGACTGCGGAGTATAATGGGAAAGCTAATTTGTTGGGGCCCAATTGATTAATCGGCCGGTTGATATTAGCTCTCTTTCTAACTTTGACAATGAATTTTTTACATATCACAACCTAAGATAAAGATAACAAAGATAAGATTCAAATAGCGCCCCCCTCCCCTAAGAAAAATCTGCAGATTTTTGCCAACTTTTCTCTCTGTTGCATTAAGTAACTTAAAAATAACTAATTTTATTCATTATATGTATTTTTTTTTTAATCAAATGGTGGATTAATCAGTTATCGGAATTTTATTGTGCCAAATATCGAAATCGGCATCTACCACAAAAAAATCCATATCGTTCAGGCCCTACTAACAGTGTGTTTATTTTTGTCGGTTCTAGTGAGTAGCGCCGTGGGGGCCTGACTAGATCCTGTGCAGTGGAAAAGGGGTATTGGTGTTAAACAAGTGTTGCAGGTTCCAAACTCCACTTTTCACCATTATCTTTGCATAATATGCATTTCACCAGTTTTCCCCTTAAAGTGGACGATTCATACATTCTATGCTTCCTCATTCGGGGAGGAGCGTCACCGAGAGTCCATCCAGCATTCCGATCCCAAGAAAGGTGAGTAAGCCCCGCCCTCCCACCCCCACATCAAAGAGGGTCCATGTAACAACTTGAGTGGTTATAGGATGTCAAACCAAAAATGTCTTTTGGCTTGAGCTGCTCATTTCAGTTCCCCCTTTTTATGTCCGCAGCGGACGGGTTCGCTTCCTCATTGTCGTCACGAGAGGTTTTCACTTTCCGACCGGGTCTCGCGTGACCTTTTGGGACGGGTCTTTAGAGGTGATAGATAATTGATGGTACCGCTAAGAAATGGCATCGTTTCAGTTCTCGGAGCTATCAGTCCGGGCCCAGGTACTCCGCGTTCTCCGCTGCCGGCAAGTGTCCGTTCATGCGGGCCTTGAACGTGGGCGTGAAGCTCTGCTGGTAGTCAGGGTTGTCTATGCTGTTCTGCGCTTTGTACTTGTGGACGGCGTGGATCTCGCCGTTGGTGTGGGACGGGAACTCGTTGAGGTATTCTGGTCCGTTGGGCCCGTTCTTGAAGCAGTTGAGGTACTCGGACTCGTCGGCGTCGTCCGAGGAGATGGTGGGAAGGAGGGTGCGCGGAGGGCCCGGGTGCTGGTACACGGGATTCATCATGTCTGAGGCCGTGTTCTGGTTCATGTAGTCTGTCACAAAACAAGAGGAGGAGTTTGAATCAAGATTTAGGTGCAGATTCAGTAACACTCAACACTTTATAAATTGTTCACTTGTGCAGATTTTTCCCCCCGTCCAAACACTGCATCAATTGCCAAAGCACAGATGAATGTGAAAAAAATTATGCAGACATAGTTGGAACGAGCCATGGGCTAATTACTGGTTTGACGGTTTACCGTGGTTTGAAAAAGTCAACGTTTTAATAACTGCTAATGCCAGTAATGAGTTCTGTTCTTTTTTTAGGGGACGTTTAAGCAGGACATAATGTGCTTGCAGAGTTGAGTAAACGAGTCGCTTCTTTGAGGTAAATTGCCTCCAATTACAACTACTTTTTTGTCCTATTCAGAACATAACAGAGGAGGAGGAAGGAGAGAGCAAGAAGATATACTGCAAACTTGTGCCCTTTTCTCTGATTAATGTGCATTGTACTTAAAAAATGATGCCAGTGGGTACTAGTTAGCCCCAAGGACAACATGCGTAGCCCTGAGTAGCCTGTTTGAAAAATAGCTCACCAGTGTTGGGACACTGAAACTTACTAGGAAGAAATAAAACAGAAAAGGAATGCTCACATTTATTTATCTTACTTATATAAATGTAACATCTTACATGTTTCTTCTGTAGCCTACTAAATATTCTACATTTTGACGAAAAATAAACTAGATTGGGTTGTTATTTATTATTTACTAAAAAAATGTGGGTATTTTAAAGCTGTAATTTTAATTCTGAGATATTTTCGCTCATGGTTATCATACACGGTTATCAGAATCTAATATCATCCCGTGCCCAGTTGGAATAGAGAGACTAATAAGACAATCGAGCATTCACACAAATACTTTTCATCATGTTTGTAAATTGTCCCAATCTGATCATGTGATCGGAAATCTTCTTAAATTAATTTCTAGAGTCAAGAAAAAATATTTGATTTGATTTGAACCACTGCTGACTTACAGACATATAAAAATCTATCATGTTGGGATAACTATTTGAATAAAAAAAATAAAGCTAACTAAGCCAATTTGGATGCAATCTTTTTTTGTTGTTTTTAATGCATTGTTGAGGAATCTGATTGGGACATCTTTATTTATAAGCATATGCAGCCAGTATACTTCTGGATGGGGGAATGTGATGGGCTTAGGCTTACTTCAACTGAAAATGAGAACTAAGAACTGATCACTGAGCCAGAGGCGACTTAGAGCAGCATGACAAAAACGTGTGTTTGGCTGACGTCACAAGATATAACCCTAAACGTTTAGATTTTATTCAATTTAAATTAATGAGGCAGATTCCGTAGGTGAGGAAGCACAAGCGAGTACAGTAATTTCTGGACTATAAGACGCTACTTTTTTCACTTGCATTCGACCCTGCGGCTAAAACAAAGGTGCGGCTTATTCATCAGATCACAAGGGGGCGCACTATAAAGGAAGCGCAAAAACGACAGGCAGAGCATAACAAATCAAGTGAGCCCAAATACAGTAGGAGAGACAGAACAAGAGCGAGACAATTTGCGCCCTCATTATGGAAAAGAAAGTAGCGACAGCCCGGTGCGGCTTATATGTGTAACAAACTCGAGTATTCCCCAAATTTAGCTAGCGCGGCTTATAGTCAGGTGCGCCTTGTAGTCCAGAAATTATTGTAGGTGACGTAAATAGTTGTACAGAGAAGAATGCAAGACCATATTAATCATGAATTTCCACCATGCCTATTTTTGAATAAACTTACCTGTTGAAATGAAAATGACATACAGTCTGGAGTTCCATCTACCTTTGAAGCAATTGACCTCATGTAACATCTCAACCGACAGTTCACGCAATCAAACTATGGTAATAAAAAAGGCAAAAACCATCACACAATCCCCGTTGACTTATTGACATAAGGCAAAACGGTTTGTTTACTCGTGGTTCCATCAGAGCTATTATTGCCACCCAACGTATAGTCATGTGAACTTCAGCAGCTAAATTCTATCTGCAATCTGCTTTTTGACCACTGGATGTCACTCTATGTTTCAAAGTCCAACAGATGCTGCTGCGCTCACCTGAGTGACATGTGGTGCTTCTAAAAGTAGGACACTCACCTGGAGCAGGCAGGAAGGCGTCATCTAGTAGTTTATCTGTGGGATCGGGAATATAACGAAGGACCATACTTCCATCCCTGCTGGGTAATCCATTCTGTGAATCACAAATAAATGGGCTCATTTTTGTCTTTTTGAAAACACGTATAAAGATATGAAATAGCTCTTTTTCTCACCAGTAATCCATTTCTGCCGTTGCACGTCCCGATGCTGCTGTTCTGGCTCTGTCGGGAAAAGAAAAGGGTCGGTTGATGACACATTTTCTATTTGAGCCATTACAGAGTCTTGTTTTGGCACCGAGAGGAACCGCACGGCTGTCACGGGCGGCGTGAGAAGCATCCGAGAAGCCACCGTGACAAGCTATGTCGCGTCTGTCGTCGTGGCAAGGAAAGCAATTACTTTTAACAAGAAGAGCATATTAAAACATGGCGACGGAACAAGCGCCTGGAAAACATTTTGTGACCCACCCCGCCCCCAGAGCATGCTATGATATTACAAAAACAGAGTCTCTGCAAAGGTAATCACGTTCCCAGGTAGAGCAGCCAGATTGACACACGGCCAACATCGAACCTGAGGAAGAAGAGCTCCAACTGGGAGGAAACGTGGGAGGGGGGAGGATAATGAGGCCTACTTGTTTGTCTTGTGCTTGATTACAGGGAGGAAACAGTGGTGACTATAGCAGAATTAGGGCAATGGGGCCATAAACTATAAATCCAAGTGAGTTACACGCCTCTTAATTCATTCATCAATCATGGGTTGAACTGTGCCACTTAGCGCCAGCTGAATTAGGGTTCAATGCCACTGGACATTTTTATGTTTCTAATATTGTGGGGATGAGGCTCGTTCCTGTTCCGGAGTGCACAAAGCAAGGCATACTTGGACGAGTTTGATATGGAAGAAGCCCTTCAAACACTTTGAGATAAGGAATAAAGAGGACTCATTTGTGTCAATGTAACTACCATGTCTCCCTATACTTACAAATTCCCCCAAAAGTCCTACACCTCAAAAGTCAAATCCCCACACTGAATCACCTCAAACGCTAAATCCACCAAAAGCAAAGTGCCTCAAGTCACCCCCGCCCACCCCCCAAAAGTTAAACATCCCTCGAGTCAAACAACCCAAAATTCAACCACAAGTGGAGACACATCAAATGTCAGAAATGACAAAGTTCAATGGCCTAAAAGTTGACACACCAAAAAGTCAAATGACTCAAAAGTCAAATGTCCAAAAGTCAACCACCCCCAAAGTCAAAAATTTCCTATGACAAAGTTCAATTGCCCAAAAGTCACCACTATGTAAAGTCAAATGCCCAAAAGTTAAACACCCCTAAAGTCAAACGTTTCATAAGTCAAACCCCTGTGTGTAAGTCCAATGCCCCAAAAGGCACATGCTTCAAAACTCCAAAGCTTCTTAAGTCTCATAAGCCAAATTTCTCCAAAGTCAAACATCCCAAAAGTCAAACACCTGTGAGAAGGTTCAATGCCCAAAAAGTCAGATGCCTCAAAAGACAACACACTCTGAAATGTCAAACGTCTCAAAGTCAAACCCCCAAAAGTCGAACATCTAAATAGTTGATACTCTCATAAAGGCAAATGCCTCAAAAGTCAACCACACTTAAGTCAAACACCTCAAAAGTCAAGCCTTTCATAGGTCAAATGGCTGTGCGAAAGCACAATGCCTCAAAAGTCAGACACTTCAAAAGCCTAATGCCCCAACAGACAACTGCCTCAAAAGTCACAACATCACACAAGCTGAACATCCCTTCAGTCAAATAATCCAAAATTCAAACACAATAATTAAAAGTCGCAAAAGTCAAAAGAAAAACAAGTCATAAGTCAAACACCTGTGAGAAACCCCAATGTCACAACATTACGATGCCTCAAACCACCAAGTCCCCAAAAGTCAAACACTCTCAAGTCAAATGACTCCAAAGTCAAACACCCCAAAAGTCAAACATTTCCTAGGCCAAACCCCAGAAGTCAAATCTTTCATAAATCAAACTGCTGTGAGAAAGCTCAATGCCCCAAAAGTTAGACGCCCAAAAAAATAAACACTCTCAAAGGTCAAATGCCCCAAAAGTAAAACCAATAAAAGTCTAAGACTCAAATTGTTAAACATGACAAGAGTAAAAAGCCCCAAATGCCAAACACCTTAAAAGGTCAATGCTTCAAAAGTGCAGATGTTTATTGATCGTCACTGACAAAGTGCCTGTCCTCTATGTTTTTTTATGTGACCCCACTGGTAATCTGAAAACTGAGTAAAAGATTTAAAAGCTCTGTCCAGGCACTCCAGAGATCCAACTATTTGAATACAAGCTATTAAAAGGTCTCCAGAATTTCTGTCCTTGTTTTCTAAACAAAACAGCAAAATGGTGGCTCAGACGGGCAGCGCGAAATCTTACGGTGGAGTGCAGCAGCGGCGTCTGAGATGTGCTCAGGCTGGCGAAGAAGCCGCGCTGCGGTAGCAGGTACTCGTCAGCGTCGACGGCGTCCTCCATCTCCTCGTCGCTCACCAGGGTGCGGAAGAACTTGTTGTCGGGAGGATTCTGCAGGTGCAGGCTCTCGTCTCCCTGCGACGGCAACAGTGTCAAAAGCTCGCCTAGCAAACTGTAGCCAGATTCGGCACATCATTAAAAGGTAATACCTGGATGACGAGATAGCGGGGAGGATCCCTCGCCATTTTTGTGAACTCCGCTATTAGTTCTCGGAAACGCGGTCGACTATCTGCGTCGATCATCCAACCTGCAAACACGGCAATAACAACACTCAGAAAAAGTTATCGCCTATATATATGTACAGCAATTATTGCTATAAGCGTGAGAACATTTTCACTATTTTAATCATATTTAGAGTTTCAACAGTTATTCGACAACTAATTGATTTTTGAGAGTCAATCAAAACATTTTTTTTCATATTTTCTAGGGCTGTCAAAATTAAAGCGTTAACTCTGGAGATTAATTTAAATTCATTAAAACGTTAAAACATGGACTATAGTTTTACTTTCTGATTTACTTGCTTTGATGCGTGTTGGAGAATTCTAAAGTAATTTATGCACTTTGTAGAGCTAAATTCAAATAGCATATTATTTGTACACCTTTGGCGTATCGTCTCAGAGCAAAATTCAATGCTCATGTTACCTCCATGGGGCCTCACAAACCAAATGTGTTGCTCGTGAGCAGAAAAAAACTGGAAGCGAAAAGTTCTGGGAATTAGTTTTTAACAGTTGTATTGTATAGGAGAAGTATTCTATTCAAGGATCAAAGAAAGCTATTAGAACAGTCTTTGACTTTTCACAGCACTAGTATTTTCTGACACGTTACTGACCAAACCAGGAACTGAATACATTTTTTGGGGGCTTTTTCTGCACTCTAAATTTGAAATAATGTTCTATTTGTTGAACAAAGGAACGAAAATTAAAAAATGTGTTTGAAATTAATGTGTTTGTATTAAATCAAATAATGTATTAATTGATTATTAACTCATTCACTCCCAGCCATTTCACTGAAGCAACCCCTTTCGCTCCTGGCTGTTTTAATAGATTTTGACTGATTTCGCAAGGCCCACAGAATGTTGTGTTATATTGCTATAAAAACACGGAACCTACCAAAAGAAAGATTAGAGTCTCTTCTTTCATCAGGAAAAAAATGGCCCTGGTTGATCTCTTATACTCGGCTGCCACCTACTGGCCGCTTTTGTAATAACTACCATTGCTTCAAACATTCCCTTCAGTTCAGAGGCTGCATCAAAGCCTTCTGTATGCTCTAGCATAAAAAACATTTTAAAAATGTATAAATACATTTTTGGGACCATGGCAATATTTAAAATAGAACGTCTTTATAAGTTTTTGGGAACAAATTAGTTAAAATTAATAATAATTGCAGCCCTAATTTTCTGAATTTAAAATAAGCACAAAACTTTAGTAAAAGTCTGCCAGCTGTGGGGGAGGTGGGTGGGGGGATGGGGAGGTAGGGGGTTGACGCGTAGCCTGGCAGTGGGGCAAGAAAAGGTTGGCGGGCCGGCAGGTGTATGGGAAACCCTGGAGTGCAATTCCTTGCAATGCAGTGCAATTTGGGGAGGCTGGAACAAATTAACTACATTTTCATTCATTTCAATGGGGAAAGATGATTTGAAGTATTTATTTATTTATTATTTATTTTTACAGAGCAACTTGACCAAAAACATCATTACTATGTTGAAGTATTTCACCACCTTTTCCAACTAAACACTTACATTTGACCATGATCATATAGACATCAATGGTGCAGATGGGAGGTTGAGGCAGACGCTCGCCTTTCTCCAGCACGCCGGCGATGTCGCTGGCCGGAATGCCGTCGTACGGCTTGGTCCCAAATGTCATCAGCTCCCAAACGGTCACGCCTGCGGGGAAAAGGAGAAGTCACTTGGGCTTTTCGCGTGCGATGCAGCCGTGGAAATGCGAGTGACAGGATGTGAGCAAAAATTGCCCGCGGCGTCCAAATGTTGACAAATGGGATGTGGGAGTTAGCAGGATGTATCTGGGGAGCTGAGAGAGAGAGGGGGGGGAAGGCTGTCATTTGTGCCAGGGCTTGCTGATGGCTTCGACAGAAAGGTATGATCAAACCCTGAGGGGGTATTAGAAGATTTGAAAGCATATGAGAAAGAAAGAAAGCAGAGTCGTGTTATGTTTCCATGACTCTGCAGTTAATACACGAGTGTTCGCAAGATGGAAAAAGTGTTTGTGTGGGTTGACGCGATTTTGTCCAGCTGGGAGAGCTGGTGTGTGTTTATGGGAAAAAAGCAAGATATTCTCCCATCTCATGTTGTGTTCTTAAATGTTGCCAACATCCAAAGACAATATTGCATTTGCAAATGTTCTCGCCTGCTGCCATTCATCTGCAAAAGCTGTTTTTGCAATTGGAAGTTAAACAAGTCGCTATGTGGGACTCACCGTAACTCCACACGTCGCTCTGGTGTGTGTACGTCCTGTTCAGTATTGACTCAAGAGCCATCCATTTAATGGGCACCTGGAATTTAAAAAAAATACATAATACATAATAGAACAATTCAGTTCACAGTTAACTGCTACCTAAATAGGGCTGAAGGTTTTTTGCCATTTTTAAGCTTTTCTTTTCTCCATAATTTGATATTGAAAACAGAGTTCCTCTGATTAGTTAGTTCTTGACATGTGGGCGTCTTGTGGCCACCATTGACATTGAACGGGCCATTGGCGGAATTGTACCCAGTATTGTACCTGTTGGCAGGCTAACACCATGCTAGCAAGAAACAAAAGGGAGTTAGCAAACTTTGATGCCGGAGGTGAGAGATGAACTAGCTTAGCGCTAGCAATGATAAGGCTAGTAGTTAAAGTAGTGGGTTTAAAATGGGGAAAAAGAGCAAAACATCTTTTGTTTGGCTGTTGGTCAGTGTACGACAAAAGTAAGTTATTTTAAGGTTCACTTTCGTTGACACTCTACAGTCTCATAGTCTACAATCTGATACTTTTAAATGAGGTAAATGAATATGCCTTTGCAAATGTATGTTTGAAATGAAGCACTGTAAGTGCACTCCATTTACAATTCTGATCAAATTGGATTTTTGTGGCAAAAGTATATTTAGTAACCCATTCCAGTTGATTTGGTCACTCGGTAGCTAATGTCAATACAAATCTTTGGTGGGGGAGTCCGAGCTCTAATATATAAATATATAATGTATGTAAAATGGTTTATTATGGAAGGTCACCTTTAAAACGAAAGTCAGCCGAAAAACATTATTCACAATAATATATTTTATGCAGCCCTATGTTGTTATGATTAATATTGCATTTATGGAACATGAATGAGGCAGCAAATTCCATGTCAGGGGCGGCCATTTTGCCACTTGCTGTCAACTGAAAATGACACCACAGTTGCTCAGGGCTAAGATAATGACCAATCAGAGTTCAGCTTGTGAATGTCCCATGGCTAAAATCAGAAAACGGATGAGCTGTGATTGGTCTTAACCTGAGCCCTGACTAACTGTGATGTCATTTTAAGTCTACTGCAGTGACAAAATGGCCGGCCACCAGAGATGGGTCAAAACGGGTGGATTCTGATGCTTCATTCAAATTCCACAGATGCAATATTCATCAAAATGTCATGTTTTGATGAGATGGGGTAAGAAGAACATATTATTGTCCCAAAAAATGTGGGGTTACCTTCCCTTTAACTTCACAAGAGGTGCTTTCTGGTGAACTTAATGAACTTTACAGATGATAAGTACACGTTACTTTGTATATTGCATCCAAGCCTGAGGATGATTTTTAATGTATTTCTGATTAGAGTCATTTTGATTGAACTGTCCTGTAATGCAGGAGCGACTCATCTTTCTGTAATTGCACCGAAAATCTGATAAAAGAAGGCTCTTATCTGATTTGTCTTTTTCCTCGAAGCAAACAGGAACTATTTATATTCCTTACGTAACATTTAAGCTGAAAACAAAAGAACAGCGCAAAAATAGCACCTTTCATGACTCGTGACTAATTGTTTGGAAACGGCGCAAGGTGTCTATCACACAGGCCTGAATGTCCAAAAATGAAATTAAAACTAAAATGGGACTTTTATGACTAACCTTTCCTCCGTCTGCGTGGTACTCCTTCTCATCGGCGTTCAGCAGCTTGGCCAGGCCAAAGTCGGTGATCTTGACATGCTGGGGGGTCTTCACCAGGACGTTTCTGGCTGCCAAGTCACGATGGACCAAATGGCGCTCCTCTAAATAGTTCATCCCCTTGAGTTAGAATGGTGAGGTGTTAAAAAAGATGGTGGCATTGTTGGGAAAACTGGCCAATTTTAAATCTATGATGAGAGTAAATTTGAGAATTTTCCTTGTTGTTCAATCAAAGTTTGCAACTTTTGTTAATATTTTTGAATGTCTGAAATGGATTCATTGGATTTACATTATAGCCTATTAGAAATATTGTTTCCATTTTTGTACAGTGAGTTTTTAGTCAGACTTTTTAGAATTAATTAATCATGAAAACCAAGGTTCCATTGTACAAACTTTTCGGGTGGAGCATCAATTACTCGCAGATTTTCGCTATATAAGAATAACTGGATTTTGACAGATTTTGCAAGGCCCAGAGAATATTGTGTTCTATTGCCATACACGGAAACAAGGAACCTACCAAAAGAAAGATTAGTGTCTCTTCTGTCATCAGGAAAAAAAGTACATTTCTATCTGTTTAAAACAGTGGGGAAAAGAGCTTTTTGCAACATAGCCCTGGTTGATCTCTTATACTCTGCTGCCACCTGCTGGCCATTTTTGTAATAACTACCATTGCTTCAAACGTTCTCTTCAAAAGTCTTCTGTATGTTCTAGCATAAAAAAAAAAAAACGTATATATACGCTTTTGGGACCATGGTAATATTTAAAATAGAACGTATTTATACGTTTTTGGGAGCAAATGAGTTAATTTCATGGAATTTTAAGGAAAATTACTGTATTGGGATTTTGTAACTGTTTTTTGGGGGCGGGGATTTATGTACTAGTGGTATTTGTAACTGGTATCGGTATTGGTGACTACTCAAGAGTTGAGTATCCGTATTGGTCTGAAATAAATTGGAACATCCCTAGTAAAGAGAGCTACTTACCAATTCCGACCTTGAACGTAACATGTTCTGAGTGCTAGGCTAAACCAATAAAAGGAGCAAAATTCGTCGGGTCTCACCTTAGCAATCTGCACGCACCAGTTGAGCAGGTACTGCGAGCCGATATTGTCCTTGTTCTCCTTGACGTAGTCCAGCAGGCAGCCAAAGGACATCAGCTGGGTGACGAGCTGCACGGTGGACGTCAGACAGATGCCCAATAGGCGACACACGTGCGGGTGCTCCACACTGGCCATCACGTAGGCCTCCTGGAAAGGGGAAATAAGGCTCAAAAGTTTTATTATAAAAACTACAAAAAAATTCCTTCACGTCAAATGATTTCCTATGGGAACATTTGTAATTAGAACAACTCATGCAGCATTCATTTTCCAGAAGGCCTTGAATCACACCAACGCCCACATGGCCCCCGTGTGGATTTATCATGGATTTCCTCCAGTGTGACGAGTTCTCAGTTTACAGTCAAAACAAGCGGTCGTGGTGACTTTTAAAATGGGAGTCGACTTACGTCTAAGATCTCTTTGTTGGCTTTGGGCGACGTGGCCTCTCTCAAAACTTTGATGGCAACTGGGATCTTCACGTCTTCTCCCTCTGGGACCCAAAGGCCCTGCAAGGACACGCAATCAAGTAAGGAATTACCTCCAAAAGTATTGAAACAGTGAAGGTAATATTTGAGCTATTTTTTTATATAACAGAACCATACGCTACTCATGTTATCCTTGGGGCTAACTAGTACCCATTGGCACCTTTTTATTTATATATATTTTTTTAAGGACAATACACATTAATTAACAGAGCAAAAAGGCATCCGTGTTTGCAGTGTCTCTTTAGTCTTGCTCCCCCTAAAGTGCATAACTCACCCACCAGAAAAAAAGATAATATACCCAACTCTGCAAGCAGCCAATCAGATTGTGCAGTATAGGTTGGCTAATGTTTGTGCAATGAGTCTGCCTGATTTTTCTCTCAGCTTCACAGCTACCTGGTTTTCATGTTGGTTACACTTGTACCAAGTATAAATGTAACCTTTACGGGAAAAAATAAAATTAAGAAATAATTTGAAATATTGTTAATAAAACTGGGAAAATGGAAAAATTAATGTCAGCACTTTTAACATTTTCATATACAAAAATAATGTTTTTTTTCTAGATTTTTAAACGAGTAACCGAGTATAAATGTAGCCTTTAGGGGGAAAATAAAATTAATAAATAATTTGAAATATTGTTAATAAAACTGTGAAAATAGCAAAATTACTGGCAGCAAAACATTTAACATTTTCATACACAAAAATAATATTTTTTTCTAGATTTTTAAACGTGTAACCGTGTATAAATGTAGCATTTAGGGGAAAAATTAAATTAAGAAATAATTTGAAATATTGTTAATTAAACTGTGAAAATAGCAAAATTACTGCCAGCAGAATTTAACATTTTCATATGCAAATTATTTTTCTAGATTTTGTAACTTTCAACAGAATTTTACATAGAAGGGTTTGAAACAATTAAAATATAAAATAATCTGAATTTGCACTGTAATGCATATTATGATTTAAAAAATAAATAAATGCAACATATAAAGTATGGTTGAGTCAGTTTTGAACCTTAACTCATTCATTGCCATTGACGGCTATAGACGTAAAAAATTCATTTGAACTATTTCTATTAGTTTAACATTTTTTCCACTTTAGTTAACAAGAGTATGAAAATCTAGAAAAAAATATTGTAGCTTTAGAACAGATATAATTTGTGATTAATCGTGAGTTAACTTGTGAAGTCATGTGATTAATTATGATTAAAAATTGTAATCGCCTGATGCCCCTAATTTTTAATAATGTTTTCTTTTTTAAATAAAAAATAAATAATTTTAATATATATATTTTTATTTTTAATCATCTTTTTTTTTCTTTTTCAAGAAAATATTATGAAAAATTAGGGGCATCAGGCGATACTTTTTTTTTTGGCATAATTAATCACATGACTTCACTAGTTAACTCACGATTAATCACAAATGTTATATCTGTTCTAATACAACAAAAAACAAAAGTGGGAAAAAATGTTAAACTAAGAAATAGTTCAAATGAATTTTTGACGTCTATAGCTGTCAATGGCAGTGAATGAGTTAATGTAGTATATGATGGGTTGTTATCTGCATTTCTACAGACTTTTATGAGCAACCATAAGATTTATGACCAACTTGGAACCCTAAAACCATTTCTTCCTTACAGGGGTAATATACTGTATATGAGAGACCAATGAGAAATCTACACTAGCAATAAACTGCTACCCAATCCGGAAATGAATAGCAAAAGCATTGCATCATCGATTCAAACCGAATCTTACTCCAAAGCCTCCAAGTGTGTGCTTAATGCACACAGGAAGCCAACGTGGAGTCAGTGGTGTGTGTGACCACGCGAGTTAAAAATGTGCCTTTTAATTGAAAAATTGACAACAGATGTGATGCAAAGTTGGATAATTTTTTTGCACACCCTGCCATTCTAAGGCCTGTTATTACCTTGTAGACTGTACCAAAAGCCCCTGATCCCAGAACTTTGATTTTCTTGAATTCTGGTTCCTTCAAGATGCGCAGCAGAGCTTGGTTAGGCGCCTCGCCGCTTGGAGTCAACGGTTCAACCAACTAGAACGATAGCGCTCAGACGTTACAGCACCAAAACAACATGATCCCATCACAAGCTTTCTCAACCTCGTCATACCTCTTTTTCCTGGAGGAGTCGCCGCATGGTCCTCTTCCTCTTGATGTGACGTCGGCGCAGCAACACGACCACCGACAGGCCCGCCACCAGGACCGCCAAAAGGCCGCCCACCACACCCGCCGCAACCATAGACAGACCCGAAGAGCTAAAGGAGAGTCACACAAATCGTCTCTTTAGCTCAAAGTCAGTAAAAAGGATCTTAATTGACGCTTCTTAAACCCTTAAGACCCACATTTTTTCAGATGGGCAAAATTGATTTGTTTTTGCCTATTTTGACTCTTTTTCCACATAAGAACAACATGGAAATTTTGTTTTGGGGTTATCGCACGTTTTTAGTTGTTATAATGGACGCCAGGATAATATGGCTGTAATGTGTTGTAAACTTACCAAGCTTATTGGTAACATTTTGAACATAAACATCATGCAAATCAACTTGCGATTGTGATCCAATCATGAACCAGAAGTGTTGACATCATCCAAATTATGCATTTTATTGGTTTAGACACGCAAATATGTCATGTCCACTAGGGGTGTGCCAAAAAAAATAGATTTTCATAAGAATCGGGATTCTCATTTAGTACGATTTAAAATCAATTTTAAATGTCCCCAAATCGATTTTATTTAAATTATTTTATACTGTCTTGCCTTTGTCTGTGTGTGCCTTTATTTGGAGCACTGTTCATGTTGTACCCGGTTTGGCCACTTAGGGGCAGTGTGGTTCCACACGGTCTAATACACTGTTAAGTTGTAGCCACTTTAGAGTAGAAGGAAAAAGTCACGATCAAGCTATTCCAATAAAAGTCGTTTTTTTTTCAGTGTGGAGCCGTTCTTTTGAGTGAGAAAAGTGCCGCGAGTAGCGCGCTAATTAGCATTAGCAAGTCAGACTGGAGTAAATCATTACAATTCCTTGCACATCTATAGATTGAAGCAAAAATCATTGGCAATCAAATAATTTTGAAGCAAAAATCGTTCTTAATCAAGAATCAATTCTGAATCGAATGGCAGACCCAAAAATCGGAATCAAATCGTGAGACATTTAAAGATTCCCACCCCTTATGTCCACTGCAATCATCTATGGGTCTGAAAGTTTTTTTTTAAAGGTGAAGTCAACCCAAAGCATTTCTCTGACAATAATATATTTTATGAAGCCCCACTGGTCTAAATACGGTATTCTGGTTAATATTGTGTTAGTGGAAAATGAGTTAAGCAGCAAAATTGAGCCGTTTTTTTATCCATCTCAGGGGGCGGCCATTTTGCCACTTGCTGTCGACTAAGGATGACATCACAGTCGCTCAGGGATCAGGCAACGACCAATCACAGCTCACCTGTTTTTTTAAGCTGAGCTGTGATTGGTTGTTACCTGAGACCTGAGCAACATTGATGTCATCTTCAGTCGACAGCCAGTAGCAAAATGGCCGCCCCCTGAGATGGATAAAAATGGCTGAATTTTGCTTCATAGCTCTTATGGACTATATACCACGGAGGAGGCGGAACTTCCGACCGTTTTTTTGTGACGTGTGGGCCGCGTCCCAGTACTTGCGCTCCCGCCTTTGTGCCCCTCGGTTGCGCGTTCCCGTCGACGGGTGCGAGGCTGCGAGTGTGTAGTGTCTGTCTCAGTGTCCGAAGCATTTCAGATAGCCGAGACGCCCTCCCGCCGATGAGCGGGAGCGCACGGTTGGGGGGCACAGGGGTGGGAGTGCGAGTGTTGGAACGCGGCCAGCAGTGGCCGGAAACGGTGCTGATGTGTAAAACCTGGAAGTCCGTG